>NC_134312.1:197572373-197693064 GCF_964195595.1 Calonectris borealis
TGCTACTGTATAAACAGCATCGCTTGGGGGATGGCTCCACAGCTCCACTGAGCAGCCTGGAGTGTGCAGCAGAGGGGACATACGGCCCTTCAGCTCTCTCTCCAGCTGATCTGGGCTCTGGTGCCTACCTTAGTCCTGCTGAATACAGCATTAATGGTTCTACTCTATTTGCTGAACCATTTAAAACTCGCCGGATAGAACAGTGTCCAAATTCTGCTTCAGGAAAAGCAATGTTTCAGCAAAGAATGAGGACTTCCCCACTGATGAGTTTGTGAAGACTGTAAGAGGCTTTGCTAGGCTTCAGGATCAAACGTACCACAGAAGATATTTTGTAGTCAGTTAATCAGACGTAGGCACCTGGTCACTGGCAGCACTAGAATTGCTCTCAGTAGTGGGTTTAGATTATTGGGGTAAATCCCCTCCACCTTCCTCCTAGGTCAGGGTTTGATTTGTTCCTGTAGGTGCTCATACTTCCCATGAGCTACTTCCAAGGAGACCTTGCAGTGGCTGATGAGCAACAGGGAATAAAAATTCCCTGGTCACATGCTCATTCCCATAGCTCTGGCTTGGAGATGGACAGGAAGGGCAGGACCGGGGTGGATGTGCTCATTTCACAGCCCTGGAGATTCTTCCTCTGGATCTCTTTCTAGTCTGCCTTGCACTGCTGAGCAGGCTTACACCAGCTATGAAATTGGTTGACCCTGCTTGGAATATGCTTAGTCCCCTCCTTTGCATCCAGCTGAAGATGTTTCCCCTCCACACCCTGTCCCAGCTGCTCTTCAGTGCCCACTGCCTCTGAGTTCCTTAAGCAAGTTGCTTACGTGCAGCTCCATAAATGCAGTTGCTCCAGCTAAAGGGGTTAGTTCAGTGAGCAGGGAATCCCCAGGGGTTCCTCTGCCTCCCTCCTGGTATTGAGAGTGCGTTCAACTACACTGGAGCTGGTCTTTCTAATCTGCCTTTTTTGCAATGGTTTCAGGGCCTGATTCATCTGGCCTGGCCGAGACATGTTCTGCAGCAGGAGATAACTCCTGCCATCCAGTGCTTGCTCCTCTGCTCTCACTCTGGGCAGGGGAATCTGGCCAAGTAGCTGCGGTACGTCTTCAGTGCAGGTCATGCAGCTGGTGGGAGGATTCCCATCCTCTTACTGACGCCATGAGTTAGGGACCTGCATGTGAGTTGTTCAGAAAGATCGTTGCAGGTCACCTCGGGTAACAAGAGATGGAACAGGACTGTGGGATGTAACATCTCAAGCCAACACAAGCACAGAGGAAAAGAACCCAATGCATAGCAGGCAAGGCCTTGGGCAATGTGAGACAGATTTGGTGCACTGCCAAGGAGCTCACACAGTTCGCAGCATACGAAGGATTCTCCTTCTGTGCCCTGCGCTTTGAAAGGTTCTTTTTTAAGTACCTTCCAACACAGATTAAACAATTCACTTCCCTCCCAGATAGGTGGAGGCTGCCCCTATGCTGGTGGATTTTGCTGTGCTGTGGCTGTGCTCAGCAACTCAGGAGGGGACTTCTGCCTGTCCCCACTGCTTCTGAACACCTCCTTGACAAGTAAGCAGCAAAGGAAACACTCTCATGTTTTAGCCGGTTCTTTGCCATTTTGTCTTCCTTTGAGAGAGTCATGTTTTAGTTTGTCTGATGCTCTCCAGCTGACTCTAGACTTTGAGCTCCTGACCTTACCAGCCACTCCCCCCTGCCACCCCAGCCACAAGTGCCTGCAAAGCCGTGGTAAGAGTCAACATCTGATGCTGGACTTCTAAAGAACACACAAGTCATGAATTTATGGGCTGCTCAGTGGCATTTTCCAGCCTAGCTGGCCTCTCATCAATTTGAATCTGCTAGGAATCATAACAGAGCGTTTCCAAAGGGTTAAAAGAAACCCCCCAGCACAAGAAACATCTAATTCACCTTTGTACACTATGTTATTTTGTTCTACTAGGTGCTGGTCTGACCAGAAGGTAAGTCATACAGCTGGTGGGAGGATTCCCATTTTTTTATTGACCCAGTGAGTTTCTGTTGAAATCACATGAACTGGAAAGTTTATGGGTGCTGAAAGGTGCTGAAAGGTTACATGAGTTCCAGTATACAGGACACAGTAATGGATGACATTTTCATTGAGGTTTCACAGAAAATCTCAGGAGTTACCTGAGCTGCAAATGGAGGCTGGGAAAAATGTCACGTACATCAGACCTGTTCCTGCATTCATCCCTAGACCTCTGCGTTTGCCCGTTGCCAGAGGAAAGACAGACCTTTGGCTTGACCCAGTATAGTTGCTCTTCTGCTTGTGCTGTTTGGAGACTGTGTGAGTTTGAAGAACCAACAGAGAGGGACAGCAAACTGAGTCCTGGGTCAGTCCCTGCGGCCTGTACCAGGCTGGCTCAGCAGCTCTGTGATCCCCCTTAAGGCCCAGATCTGCAGTGACAGTGCAAAAAGAGCAAATTCCTCTGCCAAATCAATGTTCTGAGATCAGCTGGCACTTACCACTGGGCACACGGCTCTTCAAAAAAGATGGGTTTTGAGTGCTTGGTTTAAGGAGTCTTTCTTAGTCTCAAGCTTATGTTGCCATAGCCATTGAGGAAACTCTAGAAAGTTTATTCTGTAAAGCAGGACAATGTTGCTGTGTTGCTGGTTTGGTCTGTGAAAGCATCTTCTGTTTGCAGAGGGAGAAGATGAGATCTGGAGATGCCAAGCCTGTGGTGGCTCAGCTTGGATGAGTAATTTCCAAGAATGCATTTACATTGATAAATGAGGTGGCTCATCAGAGCCTGGAATAATTCAGCCCTGAGTTACAAGCTTAGGAAAATGACTCTGTAATCTCTAAGTTGTCAGTGTGATTCTCCTGTGGCATTAAAGACCTTCCCTGCTACCCAGGGAAGGATGGCTGAGTCAAAACCAGGGACACAGTCACAGCTCTACTTAGCAAGAAATCATGTATCAACGGGGCAATATAAGCTGCTGCCCAGCAGTCTGAGGTCTTGATCCTACAGACCCACCTGCCTTCTCCAGCTTCCACACTTCCACACTTTTGTGAGATGGGAGCAGTTTGGCGGTTTCAAAACACAAGCTTCCTCACCCGCAAATATCATCTCTGCAGATTGTAACTACACCGGCAGGAGAGTTATGCTGCCCAGGGCACATGGCAAATCCCCATGGCATTGACAGCATCTCAAGATCACCCAACTCAGATCTGTGTACATTTGAATATCCTTGGTCACTTCAAGTTGTGTGTCAGTCAGAGTAGCTCATTGTTTCACTTTAAATGGTGTCCCGATGCATGAGGTCATTTCTTGTACCTCTGGCTCTCCAGAGGACTAACAGGGTGATGAGCTTTGGACCACTGAGTTGCTTTAGCAATCCAAATAAAAACGAAGGTTAGGACCTCATTCATATGAAGCGGATCCAGCTCTAGTTACCATGACACCATGACAATCAACTTGTTTACTGCTTCAAGGTACAGTCTAAACATTCTTGGCATGTCATTTGCATAGCAATATCCAGAATGCTTTGTGTCACTCTACTGTATTCGGGCTCTGCAAACACATTGAAAGGTTTCTTTACATGTATGCTTAACTAAAGAAAAAGAAAGGAAGAGAAAGGAGAAGAGAGCTTCACTTTTGATAGTATGTTTCATACAAAGTGTAACCTAAGCTGTGTGCAAAATCAAACATAAGAGCTGGATATATGTCCCCCATATGTTCTGGGGAAATGGGGACCAGGGTAGTTATCAAACGGAGGGTGGAAAACAACCTAGGAAAATCTAGGGCTTGTTCTGGCAGAGTATTTAAGCATCTGCTTAACTTTAAACAGATGATTGACTGAAATACGGGAAAGGAAAATAAAAAGACATGGAGAAGTGAGAAAAGATAGGTTAGTAGAAGAAGAGAGAACAGTCACAACAGGGATTCAGCTCGGCTGTGTGAGCTGGCAGCGCTGCAGAAGGGCCAGGACGGATGTGTAGGGTGAAGGCGGTGTTGGCTGGGAGGAGCTGGTGGGTCGGAGGGGTGCATGGAGAGCTGCACCGGGACGCTGTGTACAGGGAAGACAGCATGGCCGTGAGTGATGCAGCCAGGTATCAGCTGGTATAAATTGATGTGGGTCCTCTGCACTGCATGAAGCTCTGCTTGTTCACCGCTGCTGGCAAGCTGAGTGTTGTCTTCAGCAGTTATGCAGGCAGGGCTGGGAGTGAAACAGAGCCCCAGAAGGTCTCTGGAAGGATGGTGCCTGAGGAGAAGACAGAAACTTTGGGAAGAATTGTAATGATGGGAGAAAATGGCCAACAGCATGCAAAGCCAGAGCTGGGCTCAGCCAGGGAGGTGGGGATGTCACCAGTCAGTGTGAGGAGGGCTGGAAGCCCTGGAGGTGATGCTACGCAGATGTGCAGGAGCAAAGCGGGAAGAAAAATATGTTCTAATGTATTGCAGCTTTAGATTAATTTGGATTAAATACATTTTTAATGTATTTAAAAATGTAAATAATATAACCACTATTCAGGGCATTCTTTACTAATTTTATGTGATTGTTTCAAAACTCACAAGATCAAAAAGATCTCAGACAATTCCATGACAATATATTCTCTCCTAATATATCATGTTCAGCTAATATGTCAGCTCTAAACAATGTAGTTACACATTTATTGGGGGGGAGGCTTTTGGGAGTGCTGGAGAAGCTGGGATCTGGGTTGGGGGAGGTTAAATCAGCATGGAATGGGGCCAAGGTAGGACTCAGACAGGCTACAGACACCATCAAGACCATTTCACTGCAGTCACAGGCACCTAGGTAGAAGGCATGAGGTCCAGCAGGTTTGATAAACAGCAACTCTCCAGCTGCCTTGGCTCCCCTCCGTGCCCATAGCACAGCTAGGCTGGGGGCTGCTCATGCTTGAGAGAACATCTTGATGCCCAGGAACTAAGGACAGGAGTTTCCCAAGTCATCAACTTTCCCTTACCGACCCCCTAGTACAGCTCCGGCAGTTAAGAAAATTCAGATTTACCATGGTAGCATGGAAGATAAATATCTTCCGTGGATCCTGTGAACCTCTGAGACTCCGGTCGAGTTTACGGTAAAGCATGTTAACATTTCTGTGTCTGCTATAATAAATGATTCTGCAATCCCATACACTGCTCATAGCGGAGACCACAAGAGTAGACTCAGGAGATAACTCACATCAGATGTGGACAACTTGCTCAGCAGGACAGCCTTTACAGATCAGACATCTGAGTTATAAAAGACAAAAAAGATGTGGCTCACAAATCCAGTTGTTCCAAGCCAAATTTATAACATGATTATTTTAGCTGATAAACTAAACAAGCAAAAACCAGTGGTGCACACCAAGAAATATTTATCTACCCTCTTCAGATGCTGCCCACAGGTTTTTACACGGCTCTTCAGACTCTTCACTGAAAAAACTCCTCACTTACATATGTAACATCCATAACAATCCTTGGTGGCTTTTCCACCATTGAGAATTGAATACCTGCAGGCACCAGCACAGAATCCAATCTGAATATTGCTTGGTAGCGAAGCAGCACAGTCAGATGGGGTGCTGTGTCCCCCTTCAAGCCAGGCAGGCTTTTGTGAGCTTGGAGCAGAGCAAGTCAGCAAAATGGCAGAGTTAATTGCTCCAGCACAATCTTGGAACAAGTCTGGGACACCCTTCCCAGATCAGACGTGTGCCCATCATCTTCTGCATCCTCACCATCCCAGTTGTCACTCCTATCAGCAACCGTTGCAGGTGAGGAGCCCTTCTGACACCCTACCTGCCCCTGTACAATCATCAAGATGTGGACACCACTAAAGAGACAGAACTGGTCTGAAAGAGTCTTGTCTGGTGTGAAGGTCAGAGAGCAGACTGAATGAGACGGCTCCCAGGTACATATTTTTGTCACTTTTCAGGTCTCAGCCTCTCTGCCTAATTCAGTCCCTGTACCTCCTTTGCACCACCTGGCTTGCGGAGATGTTTTCTCCCCAGAATTACTGATTCCAGTGGATTTCTTCTGGGTTTATATGATGCCAAGCGCAAAATGAATATGACTTTAAAAAAAAACCCAAAAATACAAAAACATGCATTTTACCATACTGTACTCTCTGCCTAATTCTTCTGCTCTGCCTTGCTCACTCCAAACCACCCAAATACCCATACGCATGTCCTGCGGGTCCGTATGGATCATCTGGTATTCTTTGGTATTTAACTGAGCATTGACTGGGAAAAAGCAAGTGTGAGCCAAGACACTGCACAGTTTTGTAGCCTACACAGGTCAGGATCAGTCAAGTAGAGGCAGTTAGTCCTCCACACAGGATATTTAAATCTTTTTAAATCAAGCTACATCCAGATAAATTTGCACCAGCAGTCACTGCTACCATGTGTTCTCTCCAGCAATCTGGCTGTATCTGTCCATTCTCCTTGTGCTTCAGGTGTAAATTCTCCTGTCAAGAACCATTTCATGTGCCTGGATGTGTGCCTAATGCTATTTTACATGTGCTAGGGTATTTGACATCCTCACCAGACCAGCAGAAAAGACCTACCTGCAGCAGCCCCAGGTCTTCTGGAGCAGCAACTGGAGGCCAATCCAGACCAGATACTCCCGCACAAGATCAAAAATATTCGTACACACATGTGTTTAAGCATGGGAGCCACTACCCATCTGGCTGCAAAGTGCCTAAAATAATGTATTCATAGTCTGTGACTGATGCGGATACTTTTAATAGTTGGAAAGTTGAGGCTGAGGAAGAGAGTAGACACAGGTTTGACAGGAGCGACTGTCTCCAAGGCACATTTTGGGTCCATCCTGAGGTTCTCATGATGTGTTTTTTCAATTTGGTCTATATAGAAAAACTACTCCTTTCCATGTGTCCGTTGTTGGGAACAAGCCTAACAGAAAATGTCAAGAGGGAAAAGGGAAATTTGAGAAAGTTGCAGCAGAATGAGAGAAGGGATATCGCAAACTTAAGAATGAAGATTTGTTTTTCCTGTTTATGATCATTGCTACTACTTCTTTTAGGTTTTTTGGTTTTGTTTTTAAATTTTTTTTATATTTATGTATACAAGAGTATATATAGGTTATATAGTATATAGAGTATACAGGGTACTTCCAGAGTAGTTGCTGTCCAGCACCAGGCAGTCACTCCTGTCTAGCTACAGCCACATTAAGCAATAGGCCCAGCCATTTGCTGTCATCATCAGTGTCAGTATCCTAGGAGATCTCCTGATCTTGCATAATTACATCCTGATAAATGAGTACTTTGTGTTCATAGCAAAAACACTTTCAAAATTAATGTAATTGAGGGATAGCTGCTGTTGATGTACACGTCTTCAAATTATTAGGAATATCATACAAAACCATTTTATTTAGAGTCTTTAGTTAACACCCACCTATATTTTAAAGTAATCGCATACCCAGACAAAATGATATCGTTATTACAGAATCAAATTTCACAGCCGCTCTCAGGAACTTAAGGATTAAAAAGCCTTTTTATCCCAGTAAATTCATTCATTCCGAGTAAACAAGAGTGAAAGAAACACCCAGCTACACCTGGTGTAATGCTGTTAAAAACTGTTTCAAAGCAGAAACAGTCCGTCTACTCCAAACACTATTCCAGATCCATGGGGCCAGCTCAGAGTTGACACTGTGTAAATATGTTAACTGCAGATAAACTGAATTATGAAATTCCTGGGTTAATAATATTAGTTTTGGGGTTAAGAGCAACAACGCTTAAAATACCAGTACATGCTTTCAACCATAAATCTATTTGATGCAGCCTTTGTGTAGAATGAAGGGAGGTGTAGGAATAAAAATCAAAATCACATAGATATAAAAGCCAAATAATGCAAATTAATATTATGATAGCTGTAAGTACACATGTATTCAGTGTTGAAAAGCTCCTTCCTTCCAAACCTTTGTTTTTTCCAGGTATGCATCACTTCTCATGTTCACATGTTGTGCCTGGACTGGTGAAGGGAGAGTGGCTGCGTATGTGATGGGATGTGGTGTAGGACACTCACCCTCAGCAATGCCAAGGGGTGGAAAGGGGAGCCCCGAACACCAGCATCATCCTCTGTCCTCCTTCCCCTGCCAGGATAGCCACCTTTGCTTGGGGACACAGTCTTTAAAGCCTCAATAGCATCCAAAGAGTCTCCTCTCTGCATGCTAAGGCAGAAATAATTCAACTTCCAGATAGAAATATGGTCAAAAAATTATATGCTGGAAAATATTCAAACACTCTTTGTGGATTTGCAAATGTGGTTCCCGTCACAATCAAGAGAGACTGGGCATTTTAGATGCTGAAATGCTTAAGTAACTTTCAGAAGCCTGCCATCAAAATGGCTAGAGAGAGAAAGTTGAAAATTGGCGTGTTATGACATTCGCTTTAGCAGAGGTGCCCACACTCTTCCTACAGCAAAATGACTTTAATTTGCCCAACCCCAGAGTCCTTGAAAATGACACTCTGAGCATTTGCTGTAATGATTTCTCACTAAATTAGAAAAATGCCCAACTAAGGAGGGATTATCTCTGCATGTGGATGTGGCATAATGACTGTCAAGTGCACTGAGAGCCCCACTGGGCTTTGCAAGGTACACAGGGTCTGCAGCAGAGGCCAGCGTGTATGGGAGAATATTAATATTGTCTTGTTGGGGGCATCCATTGTGATACTCTATTGCTGTTCAGACAAAATTATACCATATGGGGGAATTCTCTTCATTACTTTACATACATGAGGTACCTTTTAGGGCCTAGGATTAGTCCTAAATTGTCTGGCTGACAAACTCAGTCCATAAAGGACACAGGCATATGTGTGCACACACTCTCCGTAATGTGTGCACCCACTGGGACAGTGTCACTGCAAGATTCTGCCTCGCAGCCCACAGCTGCTGTGCCTGCAGTGAGGATGTGCTGGTGAACATGCATCCGCACACCCGGAAAGTCTCCTAGCTGCTCCCTGGAGGAGCAGCTCGGACAGGGAGCAATCCCTGTCCCTCGGACAAAACGTGTTTGTTCCCCAGGTGCTGGCATGCTGCTGCCCAGGTTTCAGGGTGAGTGAGGAGCTGGGTGGGCAGTGCCACTGCCTCATCATCCCTATCACAAGAGAGAAAAACTGTCCGTGGCTGCCTCTACTCAGCCCCAAAACAGGAGTGTGAGGAGACACTTTTTTTTTTTAAGATAAGTGCTTGTGCCATGAAGGACTAGAGAGATCGTAGGACTGTGCTGGCAGATGAGGATGTCAAGAGTTTCAACACAACTGACACAACAACACTTCAATAGTAGCACTCAAATGCCCAGCGTTGGTGTTCCTCATATCCCACTGGCCCCAGCCAACTGGCTCATACCCATGCCACTGAAGAGGCTCAAGGAGCACACACACACGCCTCTATGGATGCTCGTTGACTTCAGTGCCAGGGCCCTGTTTAAGAGGATGCCGTGTTAGGCTGTTTCTGTCTCTCTATGTTGCAATGACTTTTCAAAACAAGTCTGGTAAATGTGGGCAGGAAGGGAGGCGAGGGCTGGAGAGGCTGCAGGACCCTGCTGACCCAATTTGGGTCCCCTGAGGGGGTCTTTCCAGTTGGAACTGGGCCGCTGGGGAAGGACACACAGGGAACATCACAGGGCCAAGCACTAGGCGAGACTGACTGACTCTTGTAGCAAGGTCAGGTTTTGATGCCTCATCCCCAACAGCCATGGGAGAAGGAACCAGAAAGATGCTGCCCACAGAGTGTCCTAACCGCTAGCTTGCCCGGCCATCCCATCTCAGCCGGATGATGTGGGGAACCAGCAGAGGAGGAAGCAAGGAGGGAGAAGTCAGAGGTCTAAGGGTCACAGGAGGCAGTGGGTGAAGGCAGGCCACCAAGGAGAGGAGCAGCCCAAACATTTTGTCCACATGTCCCAAACTGGATGGTGTGGCATCCGCCTAACGTCACCAAGCCCTTGCCATCTTACAGGCAGGGGCAACACCAACCAGGATGGTCACAGCAGGGCATGGGTACTGCCTTGTGCCTGTCCTGCACTGCCACGTCTCCAGGGCCCCCCCACATCACATCATCCTGGGGTGTCCAGAGAGGTCCGCAGTGCACTGTGGTCTGCAGGGTCATGCTCTCCGCTCATCCGTGGGATGGAGCTGTAGGAGCCTGTAGGTCTCCCATCCCCACAGCTATACAAAGAGCTGCAGGGACCTGGGAAGGGCAGAGCATGACACATTTGTTTTACGAGCAGGACTTGAGGCTGTCCCGGCAGTGGCAATTTTACCAGCTCTGCCTTCACGCTCGGTGCCCGTGGATCCCTAACCCACAGCTCCCCAAACCGAGTTCAGCCCGTGTGTGGAGCTGTGTGGACCTTCTCCACGGGGGGTTCCCGGGAGGGATGACATCTCCATTCCTGGCTCTTCCCAGTGGCCGCGGTTATTTCAGACCTGCTCCAGGATGAAAAGCAGGTCCCGTCCTGGTGCAGGCAGGGACCGATGGCAGCCCAGGGACTCAAGCACATTCCCCAGGCTGCAGGGCATGAAACCTGCCGGGCCAGGCGGTGCAGCTCTGCGGCCCCGCGGGGAGACCCGAGGCACTGACTGCCGGTGCAGGGACGGCCGCTGCAGGCCACCGGTGAGCGCGTACCCGTGAGCCCGAAGGGAGCCGGGGGTCCCCGCACAAAGGGCCTTTCCCTGCGTAAACGGAGCGGCAGCGGGAGCGCGGGGCCCCGGGGATCCCGCACCCTCGGGGGGCAGATGCCGCCGCGCCGCTGCGTTTGGCACCCCTGGGTGTTGCGGGACCTACAGGCTGCTTTTTCTCCGAGGCTCTCCACCGAGAAACCGCGCGTAAAAACGGGAGCTCCGCTTCCCCGACTGCAAAGCGCTGCCGGGAGGCTGCGAGGCCGGAGTGGGGCTGCCGGAGCCCGGCGCCGGTGGAGGCGGGAGCCCCAGCAGGGCCAGCACCGGCACCGGCACCAGTCCCGGCGGGTTGGCGGGAGGCCGGGTCCGTCCTTCGCGGGTAGCGGCGGCGGGCACCTGGAGAGAGGAGCCGAGCCCAGCCGCCAGCCGGATATTTGTATTCAATAGCCCTACGTATAGGTGTGTGCAAATGGTGTCTCTCTCTCCCGCAGACTTGCGAATGGGAAGGGAGGCGGGATGGGAAGGGAAAGGTGTTCAGCCGACCCCGCAGCTTCGCGGGGAGGACCGAGAGAGGCCCCGGGACAGGGGTCCCCCGCACCCCGTACCTTCAGCGCGGCCCGGAGAAAGGGAGAGTCCCCGCCATCCGCGTCCGCCGGGCTGGGCAAGTCCCGGTGCCGGGCTACGGCGGAGAGGGATGGAGAGCGACGGTCCTCCCGGCGTGCGCCCGCGGACGCCGAGCCGCTGCTTTCTACGTGAAAGGAGGGAAATAAACCACCAACGAGCTTTTATTGTTATCATCATCATTATTATCATCGCCATCAGCGTTTCTCTGCACATAAATAAATAAATAAATATCTCCCGGAGGAGGGAGGGGACGGAACGGTACAAGCACAGCTGCGCGCCCGGCAGCGACGAAGTCAAAACAAAACCGAGAACAATTTTAGAAAGAAAAAAAAATAAAGAAAAAGATAATAACCCAAACAGCCCCCGACTCTCCCCGTCCGCCGGCTTTCGGGCACCGCCGAGTTACCGGAGGGAGCCCCGGGACAGCATCCCTCCAGGCGGCCCGCACCGCCCGCCGCCGCGCAGCATCCGCGTCGGTCTCGGTGCGCGGGGAGGTCTGCGAGGAGCCTCCCGGGCCCGGGGCTGTGCCTGCGGGGAGACAAGTGAGACAGCACTACTGGGGGACGCCTGGGGTCCTAGGGAACAGTTTATTTACAACACGGAGCACGGACACCCGCCCCGGGGGTCTAGAAAGGCGAGAAAGTCCTCCGTAAATTACACAGATTATACAAAACGGTATAAAATCCTTCGGCTGCATGTCAGCACTGGAGCAGGCAGGACTCCCCCTCCTGCCTTCGCCACAGTTCCTGGGGAGCCGGGTTGGGCATCGGGGGGCTAGGGGGTGACTGCGAGGCCTCTGTCGTCCTTCCCCGAGGAGGACGGAGACATGCGCAAGTCCTCGTCGTCTTCCGAGCACTTGGTGGTGGAAAGGGACGAGCATTTGCAGCTGTGGCCGGCCCCCCCGCCCCGGTGGGAGCTGCTTTTGCCTTCTTTCTTGTGCTTGACCCGTCGGTTCTGGAACCAGATCTTCACCTGCTTCTCGGAGAGGTTCAGGTAGGTGGCGATCTCGATTCGCCGCAGCCGGGAGAGGTACATGTTGGAGGCGAACTCCCTCTCCAGCTCCAGGAGCTGCGTGCTGGTGAAAGCGGTGCGCATCCGCTTGCTGCTGGGCAGCTGGCTGGACGTGCTGTCTGCGGAGCGGAGCGCACCATCAGGGCATGCCGGACCCGCCGCCGCCCGCCACGCAGCGCCCGCACCCGCCGGTCCCTGCGGTGCCCGCCCCGCCGCCCGCTCTGCAGGGCCGCAACCCTCCCTCCCCGGGAGCCAGCGTGCCGGGGCCGCCTCCCCCCGTTCCCACCGCCTGGTTCGGAGGCGCGGCGCGCAGCAGCGGGGCTTCCCCTGCACATCCCTCGGGGCACCGGCAGAGAGAGGTGCCGGGACTCCCCGTCCAGCCTGCGGGCACAGGGCAGGGACCCTCCGCCCCATGTGCCTTCGGTAGGGTCCTGCCCCCCTTTCCAGCCCCGGGATCCCTATCACCTCCCCGCAGCGACCACGGTTAGCATGCAGGCGTGCGCCCACCGCCACGCGTGCCCCCTTACCCACGGAGATGCAGTGGAACTGCCGGGGGTCGGGCAGCGGGTAGGCGCCCTGGTAGAGCGCCGGTGCGTGCCCGACGCTGACGGCGGAGACGGAGTGCTGCTGGCGGGCCAGGGGCGAGTGGCAGTACTGGGAGCCGAAGGGGGGGAAGGAGGCCTTGATGAGGGGGATGGCGGGCGGCGGCGGGTGCAGCTGGGTGGCGGTGACACAGAGCGGGCAGACGCAGAGCAGCCCGGCCTTGCGAGCGTGGCAGGCACCGGCCGGCAGCCCGGGCAGCGGGTGCGAGGGGTGCACGGCGTAGGGGAAGAGCGGCGGCGGCGGGCTGCCCTCGCTCTTCTTCTCGCCCGCCTCCCGCAGCACCAGCGAGTCCACCAGGAAGGAGCGCGGCATGGCCCCGCGCAGCGCCCGCGCAGCGCCCCGCGCAGCACCCGCGCAGCGCCCGCGCAGCGCCGCTGGCCAGCCCGAGTGGTGCTGAACGGCGCCCGCCCGCCCGCTTTAAATAGCGCCCGCGCCATGTGATGGCGGCGCCGGGGCGCTCAATAGGCTTTCTGTGCCTCTTCTCTTGGCATTCACGCCGCACGCTCCCTCATTATTTCCCTTGTTAACTAAATGAACTGCATAATGTACTCTATTCTTGTCGACCCCACCCACGCCGTAGCAGGCGGTCTCTCCCCTCCTCTCCCTTTGGCGGGGTTATTTTCTCATTCTCTCGCGATTTAATATTCTTTTCTTTCTCTTTATCGCTCTCCTTCGCTTTCAGCCCAGCTTTCAGCCCGCTCTCCCTTGTTTATTTTGCCGGCTGCAGCAGCGGTCTCCGCCGGCGCCAGCTTTCCCTGCCAGCCCCCCGGCGCCTTTCCCACCTGTGGCACCAGGTCGGCTCCCCAGCCCCGCCGGCCTCTCTCTCTCCCCTCGCCGCCGGGCTGCTTCGTTCCCGTTACCGCGCCCGCCGCCTTCCCCAGCCCCGCGTCTTTGTTCCCAGCCCGGTGCCGGGACCTGCCGCTTATCGCTGTCGCCGCCGTCGGGCGAAACCCCCGGCCACCGAGATGTGCCAGCCGGTGCTCCACGGGCAGGCACATCCGCCCGGCCCCTGCATGGGCGTGGGCGCCTGGGCACGGATAACGGCCACGGAGCTCCACAGGCAGCGCGGGTGTGCTGGTGCGGGGACAGAAACCCCGACACGCAGATACCACTGCATGTCGGCGGCACCCATGGCGAGCGCCCGAGCGGAGGGAGAACAGGCGTTCGGCACACTCCGCACCTCCTTATACCCAGTCCCTCTGCCCGGTTTTAGCGGTAACACCCGCCATCGCACCGTCGCGCTCCACGTGCGGGGGCCCCGTCCCCGTCCCCGTCCCCGCACCGCCCGCACCGGGCGGTCCTTGAGGCTGCGGGGAGCGACACGGAAACGGCTTGTTTCTCCCGTACGATGCGAATTAGCGTAAACACACCGACAGTGTCTGGATTTCTTAGCACAAGGATCTGCAAAACTTCCAGCGAGGTCTAAAGCTAATTTCTGCGCCTTCATCTGAGATAACGCGCACCGGCGCTTCCCCCGCAGCGGCACGGCGTCCGCGCAGGAGCTCTCGGCTTTGGGCTCCCTGCAGCTTGTTGATTTTGCAGGTGAATAAAGAATGCTGCCAAATAAGAAAAAAAAAATATTCATGGGGATACATTTTCTTCCCCGATCTTCGCGTTCAATGTACGGGAAAAAAAGACAAACGCACTCGCCGAGTCCTGTCAAAACGTGGGGAGATTTCTCCCTACAGTAACCTGCTCGCCTCAAAAACGAATGGACTTTTTTTAAATAAAGGGAGGGAAAAGCCTTGGAAGCAGCGTAGCCCCGTGTCTCTGGCTTGTACAGGGGCTGTTCTTGCCTAAAGTCGCATTTCTCACTGAAATCTATGGGAGTTTTGCCAAGATACCGTTGACGCCCAGTCTAGAAATGTACATATGTGCACAAATAAACGGTGAAAAATACAGAACGAACAAAACCGAATGCTAGTAGAAACTCAGTCCCGCAATGATTTAGAAAGGATTTCCAAGTGTCCTTCCCCTGAAAGCGTTAATGGGGGTTGGATTTTTTTTGTTTTGTTTTGTTTTGTTTTGTTTTGTTTTTTAAGGAACTGGTAATTTAAAGCATTTTCCCCCGGAGCTGGCGCCCGGGAAGGGGCATGTCTCCCCGCTGAGAAGTGGCCAGCCACCGAGGGGGGGTTGATTCAGCCCTCAGCCGAGGGATTCCTGCTGCCCAGGGGCTGAGCCCCAGGGCTCCGAGCCGCAGGGAGGAAAAGGGTTAACAGCTCCTGAATGCACACCAAGCCCAAAGCTACTGGGAAAGAATATCCAAAAAAATAACCATTTTTTTTTTCCAGCCGCTGGACCTTATTGAATGTCATTGAAGAAAGTTTTGAATGCCAGATAAAGAGAGGCGAATTAAAGTGTGTGACAGCAGAGGATAAGCAAACACAAAGAGAACTCTGTCACACTTTGGGCAAAATCCGTGGGCTTTTTACCAAGCCTCTTCGCTATGATTGAATTAAGTAATAGGAAAACATTTTCTTTCAGTTTAGAGCCATTAGACAAAAACTTCAAAGCGAATAACACTTTTTAATGTGCAGCCCAACAATGGAATCTGTTTTGTGCTGAAATGTTTAAATGGTTTGTTGTGCAACTGTGGGCTGAAATAACCCAGACTGCAGCAAAATAGCATCCTTCAGGCCGTTTTATGAGCGCTTGAAACTAGCACAGACCTTTAATCCCAGCGCTTTAAACTAGCCTCCCCTGTCTTTTTCGCCCCCCCTATTTTTTTTTTTTTAATAGGGGAAATTCTCCTCGTATGTTTGCCATCTCGAAGCGATCGCCGCTAAACGAAAACGGCACCGGGAGTGGGGAAAAGACTGCCGCCGACGGGGTACGCGCTGCAGGCGGCTCGGGGGGACGCGGGGGGACGGGGGGATCCCCTCCCCGGGGCTGCGGGGTGGCCTCCGCCAGGACCGGCCTCTGCCTGCGCGGCCGCACGCCCCGCTCCACCGCACGCCGCCGGGCTGCCCCGGCCCCGCGGGGGTCGTGCGGGGACAGGGTGCCCGGTGCCACCGCGAAGTACCGGCGCTTGGGCTCCGGAGGAAGAGAAATGCCGGGTGGTAAATGCTGCCCCCGCGCCCTGCCCTCGCTCTCACACCCCCCGGCGGTGGAGGATGAGAAGAGGGAGGCATTAGGGTGCGCATCAGCTGGGGGGACCCTCAATGAAGGGAGGGTCGGGTACCGTTGCGGGGGATGAAGGAGAGAGAGAGCAAAAGCGTTAGCACTGACAGAGGCGTGTCTTCCCCCTTGGGAGCTGTGAGGTCTACGGCACTGCTGCCTGCGAGGGGAGAAGGTGTCACACTGCCACTGCCTGGGGACAGCTGTATGGACATTGGCTGGAAAGAGGTCCCTCATCATTTTGAGGGACCAGCCATTGCCTTTTGTGATGAGGTCCTCACTCTCCGGGGTAGCTGCCATTAATATCTGGGGATGGGAGGTGACACAGACCATCACTGCCTAAGGAGAGCATGGAGAGGTGCATTAGTTCAGGGGCAGGGGGAGGTGAGGGTGGGATCCTGCTGGGGTGGGACGGAATCACTATTTCCAAGGAGACCATGTCCACGGTAGCTGAGAAGGGCTCATGATTTGTGGGGGACTGTAATATTCCCCAGCCTAGCCCAAGAAGTGATTTTCTAATGGCAAATAACAAAACGTAAATCAAAGGCAATGCTGAACCACAAGCCACACATCGTGTGGTAGATTGTCCGAGGAATGTGCCTTTTTACTTTGGACAAACTCACCCAGGAGCAAGCCCGTAAGTACCTCTGCGCCCCTTTAATTAACTTGTCCACAGAATGAATCTGCGTTTACTTGAGTAACCAGAAATATATTTTTAAAAATTCACTGCTTTATCAGCAAAATTGATTTTTGTGGCTGTACTTTCCTCATTGGCCTCTTGCTTCATTGAACAGGATTAACTGCATCAACAGATATCCAAAACATGTTATTTTTGGCTCCTGTACTCTGTACAGAATGAATGTTTCCTCATGGACTTATCTTGCACACTGACACATTTCTATTTCTATGAAGCATTTGAACAGTTTTCTGCAGCTGATGAACTTCTTTGCAGGTTTTAATCACATTCATGTGGCACATACTTAACAAACCATATTGATCTGTAGCATGTGTATTTGGGATTATGGATACACTGGTTTTGGTGTTGGCTTCTTATCCCCTGCCTGGTAGATTTGGAGGGTTGGGCAGTGATTGTGGCTATTGCTGAATGAGACACTTAGTTAGTGCATTCTGTGATGGAAAAGAGACAAATAAAAGTCTGTTAGAGGTATATTAGAGTCACTGTTAAAGATCTTTCCCCAACGACTCCTAAGTGAAGTTGTACAGGAAGCTGATAGGAAAAAGCAGAATTTCCCCATCACTTAAAAAAAGTATATCATAGAGCTGAAGATGGTGGAGTCAATAAAGGTAATCAAGATCAAACTCTACTTGGAAGACTAGTAGACTTCCCAGACAGAGTTCCCCAATACAAAGAAGACATTTCCTAGATGGTTTGGCAATCCTGCTATGCAGCCACATGCAGAAACACACCATGAGTGTTGCCAAAGAAGGAGTATGACAAATGGCGCAGGTCTTTTGCTTTGGATCAATGGCTGGTAGGTTGTGCATGGTGAGTGGCAAGGGTTGTGAGAAAAGAGGGAGGCTTGCTTGCTTGCAGCAAGGTTTCCTGGCCATTGCTGGTGGTGTAGAGACAGAGCTTGAAAGTTGCAGACGAGAACTATGTAGCTTGGTTCCTTCTTTGATGTTGGCGAATGCATGTTCCTCAAGTGTTTATCACACATGAATGTGAAATGATTATCTTAGTTGTTTATTCAGCTTGTGTAAAACAGACCTCACCAAGTTAATTCCTTTAACTTGCCAGTCCTGGCAGTAGACTGAGAAGAGGAACGCTCTGAACTGACAAAATAATTTTCTTCTTTTTATTATGTTTTGAAGACTTTAAAAAACATTTTGAATACAGTAGAGTATTCAGAACCTATTAGGTTACATGTGTTTGTGTCTGCATATCTGGACATGAACTTACATATTATATTATCAAATATACCAATCGATATATCAAGTGTATAGGATGGGAGTGTACAGCCATACACAACCATATTGTAGCAATTTTATAGAAATAATTTCCTGGAAGCTGAGCACAGTTATTTGTTGACCTCCTCCTCGCATGCAAATCTTCCAGTACACAGCAGAACGTTTTTAGGGGCACAAAACAAGCACTAGTTAACAAAAACACCAACATGGATATCCAAGTCAGTGTATGACAAACGTATGTGATGGCGCTGCATTTTTTGTGTATTTCAAATGCAAGTAAAGCCCGTGAACCTCATACTTCCACTTCCTTGTTTTTGTAAGTATAATGACCCAGCACATACAAAGTTTGGATTTGTAGTTGTTATAGTCTGTCCTGGGCTAGTAACAGACCTGGGAAGCCTCCTACTTGAAATGTGAACTTCATAAATCTGACTTGTACTTCATGCCCTTTTGCTGTTAGATCTTAATTTTCCACATTTGGAGAGCGGTGACAAAGACTTTCCTGTCCTGTGTACCTGGTGTGCAGAATCACAGCTGAGCTACTGCTGGGGATGTGCACAAGCGAGGAGGCTCAAAGTTTCTCTTGAAGGAGCTCACTTCTTGGCTTTAGTCTAATCACGCAGTCCCTTCCATCATGGGCTAAGGTGGTTCCCTCCACCGTGCTTCAGAGATACTGTCTATCACATGATCCCAAGCAGGGCTGTCTCGTGTTTTGGGAAGATAACCCAAAGCTGTGTGCTCTGACAGCTCTATGAAAGACGTTATTCCAAGTTAAGAGCCTTATGCCATTGAAGTTCAACGGGAAGACAGCATATTCCAAAATACAAGTTGGATATCATGAACTTCGGGAATCCCACAGAACTTGTCAGACCCTTGAACTTCAACTCTTGCAGTTTTTGTGAAATACTTACCTACGAAAGAATACATTTGTGGCAGTATAAATGCTTATTGGCAGCCGTTCAAAATATTCTTTATCCCCTGTACGAAGTGAAATAATCTTTGTCAAACTTTATTCTCCATGTAGTGCTACTGTGTGTTACCTTTCACTGTACCTATTACAGACATATAGGGAATGTGCTGTTTTAAGAGGAGGGAGTCTTCATAAGAGCTCGTCGCCCTTGGCTTCCTTTGTAGTCAGTGAGGAGAAACAAGTACCTGCAGGGAGGGATTCATTTGACTGACTTCAGAAATGCTTAAAATGAAATAAATCCTACCAGAAACGCCTGTCCGGTGCTACAAAGAATCCCTAAATGTCTAACCCAGGTACATGTGTCCAGGTGAAGCCCACTCATGGTGTCTCTCTGTACTGCTCTGTCTCAGCTGTTGCCTTTTCTCACGGATGGAGGCTGCTAATTTTGGAAGCATGGACTCTCCACGGGGTTGCACAGCATGGCAGCCAGGAGACGTTGTGTGGAGCCCCTCTCTTCCATGGCTTCTCCCATGTTTGACTTCTACGCTTGAATGATTGTTCTTCTGATACCTTCAGCAGCTTGTATAGGTGGGGTCAGAACCCTTTAACGCCACTCCTGTCGCAGAGTATGGAAACGAATTAGAACCCTGTGTATTAAAAAATGCGTCCTGAAGACCAAAGTGGTCCATTAGATTTTAGTCAGCCATTCCTCTTTACTCTGTATTTTCTAACATTTCCCTCCAGTTTTCCAACTTCACTCCTTCTTTGGATGCTCGCCTTACTTTACCTCTTCTTCTTCAGGGTTTCTATCAATTTCTCCATCACCATCTTCACTCGCTGCCTTTGTTTTATTTTCTTCAGCCAGATCACTATCTCAGTAAATGGAGCAATTCTTCTAATAGCTTTTCATGCAGAAGTGTGAGAGAAGAGGTCTGAGTCTGGATGAATG
This sequence comes from Calonectris borealis, assembly GCF_964195595.1. Taxonomy (NCBI): domain Eukaryota; kingdom Metazoa; phylum Chordata; class Aves; order Procellariiformes; family Procellariidae; genus Calonectris; species Calonectris borealis. The sequence continues at coordinate 197,592,115 of NC_134312.1, forward strand.
AGGTCTTCCAATTATCCCCACCAAAAGATCAAACTAGGTTTGATAGTATCTTCTCTAAATTTTTCGCATTGCCCAGACACGTGGCTAGGGGAAAAAAAATGCCATAAAAGGACAGCATTTTTTCTGCCACAGATTAGGAGACTCTACTGTCTTGATCACAGACACATAAAATGAGATAATAAATTAATCTCGCCGTAAAGAACAGGCTGGGGAGAAATCAATGTTGCAATCAAGTAAGATGAGGAGAGAAATTTCAGAAATTTCTACATATATCAGGAGACCAATTGTGCCCAGAGATGAGTAAATACTTAGACCCAATCTTCAGCACCAATTTAAAAAACTCAGCAATTGCACAAACCATCCCTTTTTCTTCTTGAGAGATTTTAACCAAACTTCTACTAGTTCTTTTTTTCATGACCAAGCTTAGATCAAATATTGAAATAATTTTCTTCATGGTTAAAAACAGCTGGAAAGAGTTTGGAAGTGGGGAGGGTGTCAGAATCCTCCAGACTCAGGCTGGCTTTTGGTGTGTTCATCAATATGCTTAAGTACACACAACAGCACCTAGGACATCTTCTCTGCTAAGTAGTATCCTGGCCAGGTTGCTTAAGGAAAAGACAGGCAACTCTCTGGAGGCAGAGCATCATTATTACAGCAATGTCTGAAGGGCAAAACTATGGCCAATGCATGTCCTCCGGCTGTTTTGTCATTAAAATAGCCACAGACTTGGCTTGACCAAACAGAGAAAGCAGGGTCATATAAAGCAGCTTAAACATCCTGGCAAATGCTCCCCAGTCATCACACAGACACCTCTCCCCGTGCCATCTCTGGGCCAGCGGGAGGCATGCGGTGCAGAGCCCTCTCTGCAGCCTTGCTGGTACCCACAAAGACTCTTCAGTACTGGCAAAGGCAGAGCAAGGAAAAGCGGCACTAAATCTCCTACTTGTGTTTTCAGTTTTACCCCCTTTAACGGAGGAGCTGGCCTGCAGCAAGAAAAAACAGGCTGGTGTGTGTCTGCCACGAGTTTTCACCTCTTTCTTCCTGTGGACACTCTCTGTCTTTCATTTCCTTGAATCTCTTCCTTTCCAGCAGTGTAATCAACCTCACGTCAGGAAAGATCTTCCACCCTTCAGAAGGGATGGGGTTTTCTTTACCACCAATGGCCTCAAAACTACATCTTCCTTTTTTAGCGCTGAAGCAACGAAGGAAAGCTCCTGAGCCAAATTTGCTTTGCTGTTCTGGGCAAGATCCTGCAGCATCTTTCAGTTATAGGAAGCATATTTCTCTTAAGTAAAGGCAGCAGCATTTTGGAGGAGGCTGTGACCAGCCTGGGTACTGCTGGGCTTCTGTCTCCAGTACAGCAGTCATCTTGGTAGCTGTAGCTCACAAATCTTGGCCTTACCATCATCCTCTTCATGAAGCTGCAGTGCCCTCTCTGCCCCTTGCCCAGGGTACTTGCCTGGGCTGAGCTGGTTTAGGGTACCAACTTTTTCATCGGCTGGTCCATCTGCGCTTTGTTCAGAGTGCTATTTTTGGCCTAGAGAAGCTCGGCTTCTTCCAGCAGAGATAACAACCAAATCATTTGCAACACTGAGTGCTTCCATAGGGAGGAAGCAATCCTACAGCTCTCCCTTATTTTAGATATTTTGGGCAGTTATTTTTAGACTTGATTACTAATCATTTCTCTTGCGTGTACCTTTTGGCTTTACTATGGTACTTAAAATGAAAAGTTACTTTAATATACAAGGTTAGCAGAACTTCCATGAGGCACAGCTGTTCAGCATCCCATTAAGTACAGTTCACAGCATTTATAATTTTTTATACACACACACATATACAGAGGCAGACAGAGAGCACAAATACAGGTCTCTCTCAGGGCAGCAAAGCTGTAGGACTGACTTATTTCTCACAGACTTTGGGACTTAGGCTCAGCTCCTCAGGTGTGTCAGGACAGGAGAGGACCTGCAAGTGCTGCAGCTGCAGGCTGTTACTGCCCCGGCCTGGGGACAAGGCCTCCCGGGGCTCTGGACCCCACACGTTGTCCCTGCTCCAGGACCATCACTCCTGCTCCTGCACAGCCTGGGGTGGTTGGGTTAACCATCTTTTTGCAAGCTCATCAAAATTTTATTTTAAAAGTGAGAGAAAGTGTCTGACAGCTTTACCCTGTGTAATTTAAGCAGTAGGTTCAGCAGAGCACAGGTGTCATTCTTAGAGGAAAGAAAAAAGGGTCAGGAAGGAAGAGGAAAGCACTACCGTGAGGAGGCACAAGTGCAGGACTTTGGTTGTCCTATGCCATGCTGTTGCACGAGGGTGTGTATCTGTGTGTCAGTCATTTGCTCCCCTGGCGTGGTGGGTGACCCAGCAGAAACACACTTTTCTGAAGGATGTGACTGTCCCATTTTTGGAAACATGAATTTTCTTTAAGGTGCTCTGGCTGTGGCCTGTGGGGAGGGCAGCGCACAGCATGGCAGGTCCATCCCAGGGCTGATCATGGTCACGGTGCAGCAGAGGGGCCCCATCCCAGCCTGGGGTCCCCAGAGCGGAGCAGCCCTACGTCCAGCCCCGCTCCCACCAGTCGCCCTTCTGCATGGCCAGCTGGGACTCCAGGGGCGGCTGAAGAGGCTCTCCAGGAGTCCCCACCTCGCTTTCCCAAGCCATCCCCGGAGGGATCAGCAGTCCCAGAGCCAAGGCCAGGGTCAGAGTCGTTTGTTTCTCCCCAGCAGGTTTGGAAAGAACAAGCGGCATGCATGGCGCTCCCCCAGCCCTGCGCTCGGCTGGGGGGTGCAGCCCTCTCGTTGCCCCTCGGCCTCTTCTGCTGACCTTTTCTCTGCCACCGCTTTTTCTCACACAGGGGATGTTTGTGTGTGGCTGTGAAAGGGGATCTCCTGTTTGTCCCATGGCCATTGCCGCGCAGCACACGCCGAAGCGAGCTGTGGCAGGGCGAGGGCATTGCTCCTCGGGGGGACAGCCTCCGAGGCGCCGGGGCCGGTGGCTTTGCAGCGCCCACCGGCTGGGTTTCAGCAGCACGTGGTGCTGGCCATAGCCAGCAGCCCTCAAGCTCGGTGTCTGTGGTGGCAACAGCTCCACAACTTCTGTGTTGCTGCATATTTCAGAAAGGCTCCTCTGCCTCTTCATAGCGTAACATGATTTAAATCAACAGTAAAATCTCCCTTTGAAGGGAGGAGACCTTAGAGTGAATGATTGTATTGGTTGCATGTGATAGGGAAAAGGAGCACAAGAGCACGTGCATGTCGGTGCCTGTGTATTCAGGACTGTCCCAAGCTTGTCTGTAAATGAGATGCTCCTTTGAGGCAGGTGTTTGCAATCTAAATTAGATGCCAAAAATACTTCTCAGACATGACAGCTAATCAAATGTAAAGCATGCCCAGAAGTAGACTGAATGCCTGGTGAAGGCTGCTAATACAGAGTCAAAGTCATGACAAATGTTTCCCTCTCCCTGAAAAACAAAGCCAAAGAAATACCAAAGATGTCAGTAAAACATTAAAAAAAATCCAAAACAGGAACACACACACAAAGATGCAATGTGTGAGGCTGAAAATCACCATTGTGGGCCCCATGAAGCCTACCAGCATGCAGAATATAATTCAGCTGTTTGTTATATTATCTCAAATTATTTGTCAGGGATGAATACAACTCTAGTGCTCTTCTGAGACCAACTCATTCTGCAGGCCTCTGGTCACTCCAGAAGCTGCTGTCAGTGGGGTCTCTGCCTGGGAAACATCACAGGTCCTGTCCCATCTCTGTCACAAACTGTCATTTAACACTCCTGGCTCCCTATATATTACTAGGATTGTGAAATGAATCTTCTCTGGTCTGCATTTGTGACACTGATCCTTGTGTCCTGTGATTTGAATTTTTCAGATTTTGTTAGCACTGATGCGTATTTAACAGAAGAAGAGGTGCAGTCTTTTAGAAAGATGCTCAAATAGTAGCTGATATCTGTAGCAGCTGACAAAGCTATTTTTTCAGAAAAATCAGCATGGAAATTTTGCTAGGGATTTTAATAATAGTTTCTTGTTTTCTGTGTTTCTTTTACATTCGGATCTTATTTCTCCTGGTTATATGGGCTTGTTCAACAGGCAATGCGGGCAAAGCAGCAGAAGTTCAACACCTCTTGCACGTGTCCCTTTGGTGTCCCCTCTAGCTATGCTCACAAGTGAGAAACGGGGGAGTGTTACCTCTGCTGCAGCTCCCGTAAGAGGGGGGAAGGCCGCCAAGGCGTGAGTGTGGGCAAAGGGAAGAGCTCTGCCACCGCCACCCCAGAGCACATGTGGCACTGGATGGGGGAGGCAAAATAAGGAAAGATAAAGACTAATTATCCTCCATCCCCTCAGTGCCCAGGTAAAGCTGTGCCTGCATAAGCCCCCACTAAACCCCCACTAAACTGTATGGGTGCACACAGCCATTCTCCCATCCGCCTCCCCAACACACACATTCCTCCCCTCTGCCAACTGTTTTCTAACAATTTCCTCATCTCTGCATTTTCAGCATGTAATTTTCGCAGGGTAATGCCCACCTCTGCGGAAAAGCATCTCAGATTTGTGTTGAGTGTCATGAGGAATATTGTGGGGTACTCAAGTGGGGCATCTCCCTAGGTTTAAAAGTGTAAAAATCTCAGCTGTCTGTTCCTTAACTAACATGTACCGGAAGGCTAAAGTGTTGAGCACCACTGTACCAGAGAAATCTGGTCCAGGGCAGCACAGCACGGTGGGGTTCAGACACGTACCAGCAGCAATAGCACACTGCAGACTGTTGCTGTGGTGGTTTCACTTGGCCAAGTCACATATTGTCCCAGTTGGAATTAAAGGACATGGAATAGACCCTCCTCAGGGTGTTGTTGGGTGCATGGATTTGAGTTGGTTTTTCTGCTGTTTCACTGTTGACTTGGCCATCTGGAAAGCCATGTCTGAGGACAAGGCAGAGTCTGCACCTCACTCCTGCACAGACAGAGCTCACTCACTGTAGTTGCTGGACCAGTAAATGAAAAGGAAGGGAAAGTCACCTTTGGAGTATTGCTGGCTGGATGGTGAGAAACATGTACATATAACTTCACCCAAATTAGAAGTGAAACCTGTTTCCCGGTCTTTACTTGAAGCTTCACCTCAGCCTTTGCTCACACAGACAGAGCTTGCACACAGAGAAAGGTCAGAAAAAGCACCAGCAAACAAGTGCTTGTGAGAAGGGTTTGGGACATGAACGTGCATGCGTGTGCACGCGTGTGCACATCTGTGTGTGTTTGCAGGTCTTTTGGTACTGTGACAATGCCAATTTACACTTTGCCCTAAAGTCCTGGAGTTATGAAAACCTGGTGTGAGACATAAATGAAGCCCTCAGTATAAATTTTCCTACTATTTAAGTCCCTGAACCATGTAAACAAAAAAGTCACTAATAAAGTTTTGACTCTTCTCAGAGCATTGGGTTCTTTTTTTTACCATATTTATGTGTGTTAAAATACAAGGGAAAAATCTGGAGCTCGGTGGGTCAGAGGAGAAGCCTGACTCCCTTTGGTTGCGCTAGTCTCAAATCTGTGAGTGCACCCGTGTAACCTGTTCCTGGGAAGATGGCAATGCAGCTCCACTCATCAGTGTCTCGCTAAAAGCACGATGGTGTGAGAGTTGGAAGAATACAGTCCAAGCAAGGCGTTAGGAAAGATGCTGCTGCACTCTAAATCATTGGGTTTTCACCTCAGTCATGAAGGTCTTCACCCCAGCGCCCTTCCAGAGCAGCTGAAGCCAGTCTGTGCAGTGCAGCAGTACTAGCCAGGGCAGTCCCCTGTAAATGGGATATTTCTGGTGGAGAGATACTTGAAATCATTATAAAACTGTTAGAAAACTGGAAAGCTAGCTGCAAGAAAAAATAGGAATCTCTGGTGTTTGCAAACATAACAGTGAACATACCCTTGTTAATGCTGGGGACCGGACAGAAGTGGCTGGTGGCTAAATGTTTTGTGTATCAACAAATATCTCACTGTTCTTCCCCTCATGGCCATGAAGAGAAGAAGGAAAAAGCAGCTCCTCTGCCCCCCTGTGAGGGGCAAGCACTGATGATGTCTAAAGGTGGGCAGAGGGAACGGGTGAGCAATGCCATACCCGAGGGTGTGTGCACCTGCCTGCCTGAGCACAACAGCTCCCAGCAAAGCCACCTGCATGATGGGCTGAGGTCCCAGGTGGTGGCTTTCTTGGCACTTTAAGTAAAAGAGAGCTTGAGACTCCAATTCACTTCATGGGAACATTTTGCGGAGTCAGTAGGTGAACCTGTAAAGGTTAAGGTCTTAACCCATAAAGGTTAAGGTCTAGCAAAATCAAGAGATGAGTACTATTAATGCAAATGTAACACATGGAAGCCAAATACTACGTATTTCTGAGCCTTCCCTCATGGTTTTTCATTGCTTCAGGTTGGCAGTGTTAGACGACTTCAAAGCTAGAGAGGAAAACTGCCAAAAGTTGTTTTTCTACTGTTTTCATATGTTAAAGTATCTTTTTCAGTATAGCTTAATAATATCCCACCGTAAAAAAAAAAAAAAAACAAAACAACACAAACCTCCCTTTTCCAAGCTGGTTGTTGCTCACCACCATTCTCCATGTGCCCATCATCACTTTCAAACGAAAACCGGCACCTCTTCAAATTGGACAGAGTGAGAGAAGGGCAACTGTCAGTTTTTTCCAGTTGGAATTTATGGATTATGCTTTCTTGCAGAAAAAAACAACCTTCTGAAGAGTTTAGTGGCATCTGAGAATACTAGATATTTGAATGATCATGTTCCCCACAGTTTCAACAAATACTATTTTTACTATTTAAGATTTTATAATAAAAATGAGGTAATAATCAAGAAAAATTCTCCCTTAGTCATGGAAAAATGCCTCCAGCAGAGTCTCACAGAATGGCTGAGGAGACAGAGGCACATCTTTCATTAGAATTAAAAACTAACAAAGAACACAGTGAACATCCAAACATGAGAAACACCAAACAAAAAAAATAACCCATTCATCTGATCTTTTAAAAAAATGGCGCATCTGGAAAAATCCCCACTTTTCATAAAAATGTTGCTGAGAGCCTGTGGGTCCTTGCAAGGGGAAAAAGTACTACATTTATGCTTTCTTGCCTCAAATCAAACTTTATTTCTTAAGTATTACCACGTCTTCAGGTTCCTGGTCAACTGTGCTTTGAAGTCAGTGGAAGAACTGCCATTGCTTCCACTGGTTTTTGAATATCTATCACCTTGCAATGCTTTCCAGCATTTTGTTGTTGTCCACTCTTCAGTGGATTTGTTTTGTGCTGTTCTCCACACCAACACGAGGAATAAGGTTCAGAAGTCTCCGATCCTTGTTCCCCTTCATGGTTTATCTTCACAAAGCTTTATTTCCCATTCTGACATTGGGAACACAGTCCAGCACTGTCCAGCCATCCTCCCTGTGTCCTGAAGGTGCCAATAGCAACAGCAGCAGCTGCTGAGCACTTTAGGGGTCCTCCAGACAACAGGAAATCTTGTGTGACTAAACCCAAGGTAGGACCTCACGTCAGGCAATGCATCATGCTTAGGCTGTGTTTACATTAGCGTTTTTGTAGGGAGTAATAATACGATTTTGAAGCAACCCCCCAACCATCTCCTTGTATCACACTTGGGCTTGGTCAACAGAATGGTTTGAGTGTGTATGAACCAGATGCCTTCCGGAGAAAGGCAAAATGGGAAGCTCTGCTCAAGAGACACATCAAGTGGGCTCCAACCTGTAAATGTGGACATGAGGGTCTGAAGCAGTTACTGGCCCCTCGAGAAGAAAAAAAGCAGAGGCACAGTGGAGACATTTGATCCGAGAGACCACTCCAAAGCTTGTTCAGAAGATAGCCCTTCATCTAAAAATGAATGTAGAAGAAGGGGTTGCAGCACTGGTGGCTTCAGGCTACACACCTGCCCCTACTACGCTGCATTAGTGCTGGGGTGGGTGCAGCCCTGGAAGGCAAAGGGCACCCACCCACAGGGACAAGCACATCCTCTCCCTAGCCAGACCATCCAAATTCACCATGCTGAGTCTGTGACTTTGTTTCCAAGTTATCAAGTGGACGGAATGCTGAGCTACAATGGAAAAACAATACATCTAAAACTTAAAAACTGTTTTTTCTACTCCTATTAATTGTCCGGGTTTTGACCATTTTGCAGAAGAAATAACAAGGATTTGAGGCCTTAAATTCAGCTTTCTCACTCTGGGAAATCACTGGCAACCGTGAGTGCGACTTGCACTACTCACACATCAATCCTGCAGCAGAGGAAGCCACAACTAGTGCATGGCCTGTCTCCGTCTATCTGCACATCTGTGGCTATTTTCCAGAAGGACACTTTTCTGAAGATTCACCTCCAAAAAAAGACCATGAAGCAGTGTACATGCTCACTGCTATGTGCCATGGCTTCTCCTAGAGGGTAATTGCCCTGCAAGCTGCACACAATACTGCATTTCTTCCAACACAAGAGGCTAAATCCCAAAGTGAGAATTATGAGGTGCCTGAATCACATTTGCCACCTCCTCATCCATGAGAGACCAGTGCACCCAGAAGTAGGACAACACTGAAGAACAAGAGTGTTAAAGCAGAGAAACAACTGAAGTTCCATTTCCATATTAAGTCCAGCACAACACATCCACCTTACTATACAGACTTGGTAAAATCAATGGTATTTTTACCTTTGATGACACTAGGAGTAGGAGAAGGCTCTGCATTTACAGATTTTACATTGGCTGACATTTTTAACCATTTTACAGGTTTTGCTTATTAGTTTTATCATTAGAATAAAATGAACAGATTTGTGAGAGACAAGGACATAAGTGCAATGCAATTAATTAATGCAATTAATAAAAGGAAGGACACTTGTCTTTCTATAGCACAAGAAGAAAACTAGACACAAATATCTTCTTGAGCTTTTTTTCTGCATATGAAACTGTCTCAAAGGTTCCTTTGTCCACCTTCTAGATTGCTCATAGAAATGCCTTTCTCAAGCAGTGATTATTCATGGTTTCACAATGGACATGGGGGTCACTATTAGAATCAAAAAATTAAAACCTCCAAATTTTTCTCTTACAATTAACTTCAAATATGGAACAAAAAAAGTCTTTATTTCCATCAATAATAGATAAGGGTCAAAGGTTACACATTAAAATCCCCTCCATTAGGCACAGTCAATTGAATTTTGAAGTTTAGTTTTCTATTCTGGAGTCTTGGTTGGGAACTAAATGTAAGAAGAAGTCACATTTCCTGGAAAAAAAAAAAAAGCCTGAGGACAAAGGGACCTGCTGATGAGTGTTCGCACGACTCTGGGCTACGGCAGCAATACAGACCAGGTTCTGACTCCTAGCTCTAAGGAGGCAGTGATGGATGATGTCCCAGTGTGAAGGCTGAGCAGTGATAAATGAGGCAGCCACGCTGAGCACACTCAGGGTAGCATGGTAGTTTTACAACACATCATAAAACAACACTGGCTGCTGCTTTGATGGACAAAACTCAGGGAGTCTGGAGAGGAAATATCAGCTGTCTGTGATAAAGCATTGGGAAGGTCTGGCTGGCGACCGAACACAAACAAGAGCACCTTTGCTGGTGCCATTTGGTAGGTAAAGACAGCTCGTGCCTTTGCTCTGCAGATGTTCATCGAGGGGCTGTGGGCAAAGAAAGCTGAGCAACACAGCAGAGAAAGCCTCTGAGGTGTTTTGAGCTTTGGTCTCAGACACACAGTTATGGTGGGACATTTGGGACCTTGCTCCTGGACTTTGGAAAGAGATATGTGCCAAAACTGGGTGGTACAAAACTCAGAGAGATTAACTGAGTCTGGGTGCATGTTTGCATCATAGATTTGTTTCATCGGATTTTCCACATTGAAGATATGAGCCCTCAAGCCTGGGTGAGAGGAGGGTGGCCAGAAGGCACATCCCTGGTCACAGGGGACCATCTCTGTGACCTGCAGATCTGCAAAAGCAACCAGGGCCAGAGCTGGGTCTGGCTGAGATGGGGGAGGTGGCGCAGGCAGTGGGAGGCACAAGGGAAAGAGGGGTTGAAGAGAATTGTGGTGAAATCAAAGTAACAGGCCTTTGCTAATGCCCATTCCATTGTCTGGCCTGTTGGTCACGGATGGCGCAGAGCGGTATGGTAAGTAAGAGTCCTGACGCAGTGAAAGCACTTCAGCGAGTGGGAGTTCAAGGCACCAAAGCATGGGCTTAGCAGAACAAACATTAACTAGGTTTGTGGTGTTATATACAAGCATACAATCTCCAACGCACACAGGCTGGAAAGGGGAAGCGGGAGGAAGGGGAAGGCTGGCTGACCCTCACTGTCAAGCAGGAACCAGCAGCAGACACCCTCTGAAGGTGGCCCCAGCCATCCCCTGGAAGTACAGGGGCATCCCCTTCTGCTTGGCAGTTACCTAAACATAGGGGGTACTAAACCTCCTTCATGGACCTCCAGAAACACCTTGCACGCTCATTGACTATGTAAGGACGAGAGTCATGACGTTCACCCATGGTTCCCCAAAATGTTGGAGTCAAGAGTAAGTGAGCCAGCTAGGCTGCTGCTGCAGCTTATGGAGGGAGGTAGGCATCTCCAGCTGGCAATTCATCCCCCGGCTGGGCAACCTCATTTCCCTAGGACCCCACCCCAAAACTCAACCACATATATGTGAGGTGAGACCCCACCTGGAGTACTGCGTCCAGCTCTGAAGCGCTCAGCACAAGAAAGACATGGACCTGTTGGAGCGGGTCCAGAGGAGGGCCACGGAAATGATCAGGGAGGTGGAACTCCTCTTATGAAGAAAGGCTGAGAGAGTTGGGGTTGTTCAGCCTGGAGAAGAGAAGGCTTCGGGGAGACCTTATTGCAGCCTTTCAGTACTTAAAGGGGGCTTATAAGAAAGATGGGGACACACATTTTAGCAGGGCCTGTTGTGACAGGACAAGGGGTAATGGTTTTAAACTAAAAGAGGGTGGATTCAGACTAGATAGAAGGAAGAAATTTTTTACAATGAGGGTGGTGAGACACTGGCACAGGTTGCCCAGAGAGGTGGTAGATGCCCCATCCCTGGAAACATTCAAGGTCAGGTTGGAGGGGGCTCTGAGCAACCTGATCTAGTTGTAGATGTCCCTGCCCATGGCAGTGGGATGGACTAGATGACCTTTAAATGTCCCTTCCAACCCAAACTATTCTATGATTCTATGGTATCATCTGTCAGAGTCACATTCCACCTCTGGGCAATGACTGTAACCACACTGCAGTCACATTACCCAGGGCTGCAAACTCTCCTGCACATGCCTAGCTTACATGTGAGCAGTCCCTTTGAAATAAGTGAAGTTAAGAACATGCATCAGGTGTTGCATTAATAATGACTAAATTAATAATATGGATCCTGAATTATTAGTACAGATCCTATATAAAACCTATGAAAATAAATAGGTTCATGCAATACTGAGGTCATGTGCTAAACACTATAAAAATCTAAGTTGCTTCATTTTCATATTAACAGAATTTAAAAAAAATTGATACATGTGACAATTTGCATACATTGCACAATGCAACAGGTAGGCCATATACAATGTGTGGATCAGTGAAACCAACAAAATGAGCCAAGTTTGGAGGAGGAGAGAAAAAAAGCTTATTTGTTTATAAATGTTTATTTGTTTGTTTTATTTGATCCAGAATTGCCAATTCAGCAGCAGTTCTCAAAGCGAAGACTGAAGACAGAGAGCCTATAAGGCAGCTTTCTATTCCTTTTGTCTTCCACGAAGTCAGAGTGCCTTTAAAAAGGACTCATCCTTTATTCAACTGAATGATTCAATTTATCTTATTTGATTAAATTTATCCTGTGTAATGGGCCAGATAGATGACCTATAGTATCCCTAGAATATTGGCTTGTATTGGGTCTGGCTGAGATGGAGTTAATTTTCCCCATAGCAGCCCTCATAGTACTGTGCTTTGTATTGGTAGCTAGAAAGATGTTGATAACACGCCTTTGTTTTGGCTACTGTTGAGCAGTGCTCACACAGCATCAAGGCTGTCTCTCCAATGTTCTCCCCTCACCAGGAGACTAGGGTGGGCAAGATCTTGGGAGGGGACACGGCCAGGACAGCTGACCCAAACTGACCAAAGGGATATTCCGTACCATATGACACCTGCTCAGCAATGAAAGCTGAGAAAGGAGGAGGAGGGGGCATTCGTTATTGCAACGTTTGTCTTCCAGAGCAACCTCGATGTGTACTGAAGCCCTACTTGCTGGGAAGTGGCTGGACATTGCCTGCTGATGGGAAGTAGAGAATAAAACTTTTGTTTTCCTCTGCTTCTGCACGCGGCCTTTGCTTTTGCTTTATCTTGACCCACGTGGTTTTTTCCATCTTATTTTCTACCCCCTGCCCCGTCCTGCTGAGGAAGGGAGTGATAGAGCGGCTTGGTGGGCACCTGGCATCCAGCCAAGGTCATCCCACTACATGCCCCAACATGGGGCACAAGACAATGGCAGTTTTGTATTAAGTGTGCTATAGCTATGGCAGTTAAGTGGCAAGCTCCTGTGCAGGTCACGGAGTTTGTTGGCTGCACTGCTTATCTCTTTATTTTGCTGAGCTTGGGAACATGCTAGTACAAGCAATGGCTATGTGCTTTGCCCTGGCGTTGATGGCCTTGCTGTGCTGGGAGAGCTATCTCGTGGAGAGGTTGAGAGAATACATCTCCTTCTTCGTACCCGGGACTGATGGCAATGGTTTTATTATGCAGGTTCACGAGGTCCTTGTTCACCCTTATGTGAGCTGTTTAATATTACTAATTAACACTGTTAATGTATTATGGGGTTTGTGGAATTTGGGGTCGTCCTTGTGTAAAAGAAGACAAATTTTGGGTGAGGCAATACTGAAATGTGCCCTGAGGCAGCCGGTCCTTGGATGGCGGGGTGTGTGGAAGGATTTGGGCAGGTTCCTAGGATGATTATCTCCTCTCATAACCTGGGACTTTACACCTGGACAGGTAAGCAACCCTGACAAACTGACACGCCACCTGATAGAAGGGTGCCTTGCCTACCCCAATGAAAACCAGCAGCTTCTAGCACTGTACTGGGGCCTGGACTGTGCCTATCGAGCCACAGTTCAGTACTCTCAGAGGACTGTGGTTGAGGCAGGGACCCAAACAACAATAACTACAGTAATTGCCCCAGTAGTGGAATAAAAAAAACAACAGTGGACAAGGAAAACAACACGTCCATATCATCGATTAGTGCGGAAGGAAGAAGAAGAGGAGCCAGTCATTCGACAAAGACATTTGAGCAAGGAGTGAGAGAATTCAGATAGGAAGTGGAAACTACCCAGTCCCTGACCTCATCGGAACTTGGAGACATGCAGAAAGATTACAACCTCCAGCCAGGTGAGCGGATTGCTGCCTGGCTGTTCCGATGCTGGGATAACGGGGACAACAGTCAGCAATTGGAAGGTAAGGAAACCCAGCAGCTGGGATCCCTTGCTAGAAATTGGGGAATTGAGAGAGGAGTTGGAAAAGAGGCAGCAATTTGCAGTCTCTGGAGATGGCTCCTGTCAAGTGTGAGGGCAAGATATCCGTTCAAGGAAGATTTTGTGAACTCCCCAGGAAAGTGGACTACTGCAGATGAAGGCATCCCATACCTGAGAGAATTAGTGGTGCTGGAAGTCATCTACAGTGACCTAGCCAAGGATGAGGTCTCCAAAGATCCAGAGGATGTCCTGTGCACAAGGGCCACGTGGAGAAAGGTGATTCAAAGTGCCCCAGCATCATATTCTAACAGTTTGGCAGTGACGTATTGCCCGAATATGGATACATCAACTGTGGAGAGAGTGTCTTCTTGGCTCCAAAACTTTGAAGAAAATCTCTATACCTCCTCATCCCTACGGGCCAGCGCCTTGGCTGTCAGGGGCGCCCCAAGAAATCAGTCCTCTCCTGCCCCAGTCAGAGGGAAAGGGAGCCCCAGGCACATGCGGCATGACGCACTCTGGTTCTTCCTGCAGACAGTGAATACTCTGACCAGGAACAGGAATAGAGGGTCCCTGCCTTTGGCCAGAAGGAGGAAAGGGATGACTGGGTATACTGGCCTGTGTGAATTTGATGGCCTGGCACATCAGACCCATGGAAGTATAAGGCTTTTGTAGACACTGGTGAAGTGTGTACACTGGTGCCATCAGGGTATAGGGGCACAGAACCCATCTGGATTTCTGGAGTGACAGGAGGATGCCAAGAATTGTCTGTATTGGAAGCTGAGGTGAGCTTAACAGGGGACAAGTGGGAAAAGCACTCCATTGTGACCAGCCCAGAGGTCCCTTGTATCCTTGCCATAGACTACCTTAGGAGAGGGTACTCCAAGGACCAAAAGGGGAACCGATGGGCTTTTGGTGTAGCCACTGTGAACACAGAGAAGATCAAGCAGCTATCTACCCTCTGAGGCCTGGCCTCTTGGAAGATCCTTTCATTGTGGGATTGCTGCGAGTTGAAGAACAGCAGATGTCAATTGCTACCAGGACAGTGCACCGGCGGCAATATTGCACAAACCGAGACTCCCAGGCTCCCATCCATGAGCCAATTCATCAACTGGAGAGCCAAGGAGTGATCAGCGAGACTCACTCATCTTTTAATAGTCTCATATGGCCAGTGCAAAATTCTGGTGGACAGTGGAGGTTAACAGTAGACTATTGTGGCCTGAATGAAGTCACAAGGCCGCTGAGTGTTGCTGTACCAGACATCTTAGAGCTCCAGTATGAACTGGAGTCAAACGCAGCCAAGTGGTATGCTACAACTGACATTGCCAATGAATTTTTTTCAATTCCTCTGGCAGCAGAATGCAGCCCATAGTTTACGTTCACATGGAGGAGTGTCCAATACACCTGAAATCGACAGCCCTACCATTTGTCATGGACTAATCCAAACTGCACTGGAACAGGGTGATGTCCCTGAATATCTACAATACATTGATGATGTTGTGTGGGGCAGCAAGGCAGAAGAAGTGTTTGAGAAGGGAAAAAGAGTAATTCAGATTCTTCTGAAAGCTAGTTTCACTATAAAAAAAAGCAAAGTCAGGGGACCTGCACAGGAGATTCAGTTCTTGGGAGTAAAATGGCAGGATGGATGCCA
Organism: Calonectris borealis; assembly: GCF_964195595.1. Classification (NCBI taxonomy): domain Eukaryota; kingdom Metazoa; phylum Chordata; class Aves; order Procellariiformes; family Procellariidae; genus Calonectris; species Calonectris borealis. The sequence goes on from NC_134312.1 coordinate 197,607,235, forward strand.
CCATGTGCCTATGGATGTAGTCAACAAGATAGCAACTATGCCTCCACCAGCTAACAAGAAGGAAACACAAGCTTTCCTAGGCCTTGTGGGATTCTGGAGAATGCATATTCTAGGTTATAGTCAGCTTGTGAGCCCTCTCTATTGAGTAACCCAAAAGAAGAACTATTTTGGTTGGGGCCTTGAGCAACAACAAGCCTTTGAGCATATGGCTCATAAAGTAAATAGCTCATGTGGTAGCTCTTGGGCCTGTCCAGACAGGACCAGCTGTGCAAAATGTACTCTACACTGCAGCTGGGGAGCATGGTCTCACCTGGAGCCTCTGGCAAAAAACATCAGGAGAAACCCGAGATCGACCATTAGGGTGTTGGAGCTGGGGGTATTGAGGATCAGAAGCCCACTACACCCCAAATGAAAAAGAGATACTAGCAGTATATAAGGGGGTTCGAGCTGCTTCAGAAGTTGTTGGTACAGAAGCATATCTCCTCTTGGCACGACAAATGCCCATGCTACACTGGATGTTCAAAGGAAACATCCCCTCTACACATCACACCGTCACCGCTGCAAGTGGGTAATGTTGATCACGCAACGAGCTCAGCTGGGGAAATCCAGCTGCCCAGGAATCCTGGAGTAGATCATGGACTGGCCAGAAGGTAGGGGTTTTGGAGCATTGCCTGAGGAAGTGGCTAACCATATAATGGATTATCAGAAGATGAAAGGCGTTATGCTTTGCTTACTGATGGATCCTGTTGTGTGGTAGGAAACTATTGGAAGTGGAAAGCTGCTGTGTGGAGTCCCATGCAACAAGTTGTTGAAGCCACTGAAGGAGAAGATGAGTCAGGTCAGTTTGCAGAAATGAAAGCCATCCAACTAGCCCTAGAGATTGCTGAATGAGAAAAGTGACCAGTAGTCTATTTCTATACTGACTCCTGGATGGTAGCTAATGCCCTATAGGGGTGGCTACAGCAGTGGAAGAAGACCAATTGGCAGGACAGGGGTAAATCCATCTGGGCTGCTGCATTGTGGCAGGACATCGCTGCCCGGGTAGAAAACATAGCCCTAAAGGTATGTCATATAGATGCTCGCATGCCCAAAAGCCGCGCCACTAAAGAACTTCGAAACAATGAACAGGTAGACAAGGCTCTCAAAATTGAAGTAGCTCAGGTAGACCTGGACTGGGAGTGTAAGTGTGAGCTATTTGTAGCTCGATGGGCCCACGAAACATTGGGACATCTAGGGAGAGATGCAACATACAGTTGGGCTCGTAATCGAGGGGTGGACCTGAGCCATCACACAGGTCACTCATGAATGTGAAACGTGCTGCAATTAAGCGAGCCACATGGGTAAAATCTCCCTGGAATAGATGGCAGCGGCTGGGTTTTCTACTTGGTGAGGCCTGGCAAATTGACTATATTGGGCCACTGCCACGAACACACCAAGGTAAGTGCTACATACTCACCATGGTGGAAGCAACTACTGGTCGGCTAGAAACATACCCTGTAAACCATGCCACTGCCTGAAACACCATCTTAGTTCTTGAAAGGCAAGTTTTGTGGTGGCATGGTACCTCAGAAAGAATTGAATCAGACAATGGGACTCATTCGCGAAATAACCTCATAAACTCCTGGGCAAGGAAACACAGCATTGAAGGGGTGTATCACATCCCCTATCACCCACAAGCCCCTGGAAAGATTGAGAGATATAATGGACTGTTAAAGACTATGTTGAGAGCATTGGGGAATGGGGCATGGAAGCACTGGATACAAATTTAGCAGCAGTCACTTGGCTGGTTAACATCAGAGGATCTGCTAACCATCCTGGTGCTGCCCAGACAAAACTCCTACATACTGTGGGAGGAGATATGGTCCCCGTAGTGCATATAGGGAAGTGGCTGGGGAAGGCGGTATGGATTGCTCCTCCCACGGGAAAAGGCAAACCCATTTGTGGGACTGTCTTCACTCAAGGACCTGGCTGTACTTGCTGGGTAATGTGGAAGGATGGGGACACCCGGTGTGTGCCTCAAGGAGGTTTAACCTTCAGGGAAAAATAATCTGTGATGTGAGTTGTATGTTGTAGGAAGTAATGTAACAGGAATGACCTGAACCAACGAAGAGTGAGTTTCACAAGGAACCAGATGAGTGCAACGATGACCCAAACCAAGCCAGTGTTGGTGCCCAACAATCGAATGTACTGCTTCTCCTGTCCTGAGCACTCATCTTGACAGATGGGGCCTAAGTCACAGCCCGTTCATATGAACATCTGGAGGAGTGGAGGAAGTCCATGGAATGGGATATTAATATCTATCTGTTAAAGCACAGGGGACAGTAGTTAATGAGAATGTATAAATCTGTATGTTGGGTATAAAGATGGTTTAAGTATGTAGTTTAAGTTGTAAGTGTTGATAAGAAGGGATTTCAGTAATGAGAATTAAATACAATGGGATGGTTAGAAGATGTATGTATATCTGTATTAAATTGTGTGGGACCTAAGCATGATGCAAATGGTATAGAATAAGGGGTGGAGATTGATTGGGTCTGACTGAGATGAAGTTAATTTTCCCCATAGCAGCCCTCATAGTACTGTGCTTTGTATTGGTAGCTAGAAAGCTAGCTACACGCCTTTGGCTACTGCTGAGCAGTGCTCACACAAGGCTGTCTCTCCAACATTCTCCCCTCACCAGGAGGCTGGGGGTGGGCAAGATCTTGGGAGGGGACACGGCGAGGACAGCTGACCCAAACTGACCAAAGGGATATTCCGTACCATATGACACCTGCTCAGCAATGAAAGCTAAGAGAAAGGAGGAGGGGGGGCATTCGTTATTGCAACGTTTGTCTTCCGGAGCAACCACTATGCATTACGAAGCCCTACTTGCTGGGAAGTGGCTGGACATTGCCTGCTGATGGGAAGTAGAGAATAAAACTTTTGTTTTCCTTTGCTTCTGCACGCGACCTTTGCTCTTGTTTTATTAAACTGCCTTTATCTTTACCGACACATTTTTTTCTGTCTTATTTCCCTCCCCCCCCGTCCTGCTGAGGAAGGGAGTGATAGAGCGGCTTGGTGGGCACCTGGCATCCAGCCAAGGTCAACCCACCATATGGCTTTTTTTTAAAAAAATCCCTAACTTCCTTGATTCTGTAAATGTATGCATCATTGGGGTCCAGGTCCAGCCTGAAAACAGCAAATAGCTCAACTGAAACACGGAGACCTTCACCAAAAAAAGCAAAAGCCATGGGACACAGAGCTCAGGGAGAGATACCTACACAGAAGTATCTGACCCTTCTGCCCAGTCCTACCCAGCCACCTACGTCAGTGTGGTCCTATGAAATGTATGCAAAAATTCAAAAGTCAGATCTCGAAGGGGAAATACCACAGTGATAGAATGTAGCACAAAACCAACAAATTAAAAGAAGTGTGCTGTCCTGTATGCAGTCTGCTATGCATACTAGCAGGAAAGTTAACCAGCAGGCATGTCCATACGGCAGATTGCTTGGCAGCTCTACTTTGAAGAACCCCTGGTCCCACCTCTTGTCAACCCGCTGCCCTGTAACCCTGGAGTTTGGACTATGCAGTCCAAGCGTTTCTTGCACAACACATTGTCAAATAATAGCAAGTTGGACATTTCTGAGTAAAATACATTTTTTTGCCCGTGTTTGATGCAACATTTTTATTCACTGTGAAGTTGTACCATGTGCTTTGGAGAAAGGACAGGGAATTTGCCCCAGAGGAAGAAAAAGAAGGGGTGTTATTATGCCTTTGCTCTTTAAATTAACTATCACCTCACTTTGCTCCAGGCTTTTAAGGAACACATTTTGGACGTGCTCACTAGACTTTGCAGGGTTGAACAACTCTTATTTACTGAACTTAACTCCATCTCAGGGCCAGACAGGTCCATCCTGGGATACAAGTTCAGAGAGACTCAGTCATATCTGTGGACTCACTTTGCTGCATCCAAGGAGGACCAGGTGGAGAACGGATGGGGTAAGAGCTGGTCAGGAGTACACTGAGCCAGCGATGCTGCGGAGGCAGGACTGGATGTATGGTGGAGATGTGAGGACTGTGAGCTGGTACATGGGATAGCCTGGGCAGCTACAGAGTCTGGATCAGAGAGTCCAGGACTTAGCCAGCAAGGCTGGAGAGGAGCCTGTGACAGAAACATTGTCACTGGCCTGTGACAATGGCAGAAATAGGAATTGGGGTGATAAGGATAAATGAGGTGAGGAGGATGGTCAGAAGGGGTCAGACAAGGGCAGAAGAACTGTAACGTCACACCATAGAGGGGAATTTCTGCTCCTTCATTGTCCCTGAGGCACTCATTGAAGTGTAAATCTGCCATGAACACTGAGCACGGCTTGAAACCCTGGGCTCTCATGTATGTACTGCAGAGCACTCTGTGCAAAGCAAGGGAAAAGGAAGCACACTTCAGACCCATGAATTGCTAAATTGCAATTCATTGCAAACGTTGCCCTACGGCTGCCAAAGTTGGATGCAGAGGAATAAGAAACCTGGATCCAGTCCCTGGCAGGGTATGTTTGGTCTGATGCAAACAAACATGTTTGCATTGATCTGGACCTCAAAAACACAGTAGGAAATAAAAACAGTCCTCAAGCACAAGGACATTAGCCCGCCTGATTCAAGACCAAGATGTAAGAAATGCCAATGAGGCATTTATAGCAACAGCTTTGCAAGGCCATGCGACCTCAGAGCTACTGCTGTCAGCCATTGCCTGTATCCTGTTCTGCACCCATCCTGCTGCAGGTTTCTAGACCTGCCTCTACCACTCCCCTGTGCAACCCTGCAGTGTCCCCCCATCAAGCTGGGAATTTTTCCCCAGAATATTCAAAGACTGGCTTTGTAGTTTTCCTTTCTTTTTCCCTTGTATTTTGAGAGGCATTAAGGTCTTCTGTTGCATGTTTCCTTTTGATCAGTGCCACTGCAGTGAAGTATACACCTGCAAACTCCCTTTTTTTGTATTCTGGGGAGTTAGTGCAGGTTTCTTGACAAGACAGTGTCTTTGCTGGTTTAGGATACTCTTCAGGTTCAGAATGATGGTAGGCATCACTGCTGCATCTTAAGACCAAGGTAAGCAATATAGAGAGCTCCAGACTTTAGTGAATAATATGTCCAGCTCCCAGAAATTATGCCTGTAATAATAAATCTGAGTTTAACTTTTTCCTTTCTGCTGTCTTTTAGCCAATAGCTGCCACCTTTTCAAAATCTCCTCCACAATTAGGACACCATGCCACATGTTATGGTTGTTTCTTAGCCCAAGCTGAGAACATCATATAACTCAGAACCGAAGGAACTGGAACTGAGAAAAAATAGAACTCATGAGACATTCATCAAGTCTGTCAAACTCGGCAAATGATGAAGCTCGCTGTTTTTTTGCTGCTGCTGTCAGACCAGACTGTCCCATTTGCTATGTTGATCTGGCAGAAAGTAACGGGGATGAGGACCTTCTGTCCCTTTGCAGACTCCCTGCGCAGGGCTCTTCCCCTGATCCTGTGTCTCTGAGTCTTTTCCCTCTCTGCTCCTTTTCATGTGGTCCCTCCTTTCTGTTACCTTGGAGCCAAGGCTTGTGGTTGTAGCTGCTCTGCTTCTCATCTACGGGACAAGTCCAGCTCCAACCATCATTCAACCTCTGAATGAATTTTAATTTTTCTCCACTTTTCTTCCTTTACTGTTTACTTTCTTTTTCCTGCTGTGCTCTAGAAAATAATATTTGGCTCTTATATCATAAAGAAATAATCTGACACATTAAAGAAAAAAACATGGCTATCACTGCTTTCACCTTCCCGAGTGAAACAACCCCCAAACTCCCATATTCTGTCGAATAGATAACAGTGACAACTGAACCTGGATGAAAACCCCAAATGACAATTTTCTATGATAAAACCAGCTTTGTCAAAACAAAAATGTGTCCAAGGAAGATACCCAGCTTGAAAATTTTCAGTTAGAAGAAGTTGCAGTGGTTTGTCCTGACTTTATTATTCCATACTAATAACATTGTAAAATATTCCATTTTGATAAAGTCAAAATAAATGGTTTGATTTTTTTTTCCAGTACTGGTGTTACTGTAGCATATATATTTTATCATTACCTAACATTTTATTATAATGCTTTCACTTTATTGAGGTTAAATGAATTGTAAAATGAAAACGTGTTGAATTACCAATGCAAAATCTTTCAAGGATCTTAAATCACACTTTTTTTTAATTCAAATGTTCATTTGGCAGGAAATTTAAAGTGCTGGCTTTGCATTTGGATATAGTTCAATACGAAATGCCAACCAGTGAGGTGTATCCACAGCATTCCTCTCCCTTCCTCCGGCCTCCTTGCAAAGGAGCAGTTGGCTCCTCGCTGCTCCGAGTGTGCTCCCACCAATTGTGGGACTCCTTATACAGGTGGCAGTTATCATAACTTGCTATTTAAAAACAGACTTCATAAGCTGCTGATAACATTATAGGCTGGCTTTAAAGTTGACGTGGTTGATAACAAAACACATCAAGCACAAACCATGTTATAGCTACTGATGGGAAAGCCACCGGTTTGTTCTCAGGTGATTTTAACTGCTAAAAAACATATCAGTTCAAATGAAAACCCAGAAGCAAATAAAGTTCACATCAGTGCAGATTAGATAAAAATGTAGTTCTCTGTGTCTTTTCAATTCTTTTTTACTTTTGAAAAGCAGAAGTTCATGAAACTTGCCTAATAAAACACCCAAGTGTTTGAACTCATCTACTTGCACCAGGGCAGGGTGCACTGAAGACAATCTCACTACAGCTTAAACTATTTGGGTTTGATTTAACAACATTAATTCCCAGTTAACTTTAGTTAAAATGGGATGTGCATTTAAAAGAAACAAGGATGTTTACAAGGCCTTTCCATTGGTTTGACTAAACCAGTTAAAACTCCTGATTTCAGGCAAGCCTTAGTCATGTTCTGTCACTGATGAGGCTGAACTTACATATAGAAGGGAGATGTCTCCAAGAGCCTGCAAAGCTAAAACACGAGTGGTCAAAACAGATCATGCTCTTACTGCTCTGCTGCATGTTCACCTTCTTGACTTTCAAGTAAAAGCCTTTATAGTCAAACCCTTGTTTACATGCCCCTAATCAAAGAACATTCTTGAACAACACATCTGGGAGTGATGATACATTTGAGTGGTTTTCGTCTATCCTGCAAACACTTACCTGGAGCAACAGAATAGCCAAGAGTTGAGATGTTTGTTCAGTTGGTGTCTTCCACCTCGTGTGGAGTTGTGGCAACAATTAACTAAGCCAAACTAGCAAAGAATATAATCAAAACCCTATGGAAATTAACAGAACATCTCTGACTTCAATAGGATTATAAGAAATTATCCAAAATGTTATTTTAATGTTCATAATAGCTTGTGGCTCAGTGGGAAGACTTTAATGTACCACAAACTTAAGAAAATGAATTTTCCTGCCCAAGCATTGTGTATCGCTTCTCAGATCAAGATAACGTTTGTCCAAGTCTGTATGTATGAAGCAAAGTGAACTCATTAGCTGATGAGATGGAAAGTCTAAGGAGGAGCCATGGACAAATTACTGCTGAATTTCTTCATGGGATAACCAAGCAGGGATCACCTTCAATATTCTCTTCTCCATGTGACCTTTGAAAGCAGTAGATATGATTTTTCCTTTTTTCTTACAGGCTGTGATGCCAGTCTGTGTTATGCACTGACTTCACCTTTTAGCCAGGCATAGGTATAAAACCCTTTGATGAGATGCTCACAGCCCTGTAACCTCTTCTTGCTACCTCATCCAAAGAGTTGATCTCTGACTGACTCTCCTACATCTGCTCACTTATATCTGCCTTCGCACAGTGGAAGCGAAAAAAGCTGTTTTCCGTAACAAAAAAAAGCACATCCTCTCCTTCCCAATGCAATCTTAAAATACCTTGTGAGAGACTTGGCAGTGGTCCAGTGAAAATTCTCCTGTCCTCTCTTTCCAGTCCAGCTACCATGAGCAGAAATAATTGAAGTTGAGGCTTTGACTCCAGGGGTGCATCGGTGTCAGGGTCGGACCCTCCCTGATTCTTGTTTGGAGTCTGGGAACCCCATAAAGAGCAGTTAGCCTTTACTATGTATACCCTGTAGACCCAAATGGAAGGGAGACCATGAACGTTTGGCTTTTCCTTTCCAAAAGCTGCAGTAGCTGCTATCCCTTTCCATGCCTCCTGGAAACAGTCTGCCTACCTCAGTTCCCACCTGGTCCTCAAACATTACAGCAGAGAAAATGCACTGCCCACCAGACCTGTCCACCCTGGAGCTTTAACAGCAGTGTCTTAGCTATGCAACTGCTGTCATCCAGCTACGATGCTAGTCATGGTGCTCAAGAGAAAGATGAAAGGATCATAATCATTATTGTGCTCATTTCCACCAGGCTTTGGTTCTGCAGTATTTCCCTTTCTTTAATGTAGAGATGCGACGAGACATGAAATAGTGGGCAGCTGGAAGGTGTATTTCCATTGTCCAGCTGTGACTCTCAGAGCGCTATAAATTGCTGAAGATATTGCCTTCTTGAATCTTATACCCTTCTCCTTGCTGATGGATGTGAGGATAAGTATAATACCCCGTTGTCTGCAGTCCTACATGATACAGGCACTCGCTCGCTACTGTACTTTGGCTAGATTGTCTCCTCATGCGTGAGTTTAATATACACACTGTCATCATCAGAATGAAACTTGTTTATACTCTTAACATTTTAAACTACGAAGTGGTTAAAATGTTTGGGATTTAGTTTCTTTTAATGGAACTTAAACTTGTGAATCTAACATTTTTGGAGAAAGCTCAGATTGTTAAGGAATCAGCAGGACACATCACCGAGCTACAATAGGTTCACTTTCATGTGGATGCTGTAGCAGGCAAGCCTTCATGGAAAAACTCTGAATGTGAATTTAGCTAGTTTTGGATAAAGACGCCTTTCAGCGTCAATAAACACCATGAATGCAGCCACGGTAGAGTTACAACTTAATGAGATGAGGGGAAGTGCACAGGGTCAGGCCTCATCTCCCGGCCTCTGTCATGCTAATCAGCTGGGCAGCCTGCAGCTGAAAAACTGCTGGAATTTTTATTTGCATTTCATTTAGTTGGAAGGAAATTGACCCAGATGGTCCACAAAGGCAATAGAAGGCTGGCAAGCAGTCTAGTGCTGCACACTTTTCCGAGGGGCTGCACTTGTCCGCCCGTCCCTCTTGGAGCCCAAAACATAAAAGATTAAAACAGCGTAAGGGAATTGATTTCATGATTTTTAGATAATTTCCCTAAGATTTCAGAAAAGACCTAAAAAACCTAATTTAATCAGCCAGGAGCTCAATAGTAATTAAAGGGAAGAAAAGCTGAGATAATGAAAGAGGTGGTGGGGATTTTTGCTGTTGCTGGTGGGAACCTTTCTTAATTAGAAAAAGTCTAAAATCTAAATGATGTTAATGACGACAAGCATGAACATTTATTGCAAAGACACTGTATCCTTGGTCAACTTAGATGATTGATTGCCAAATCTGATAAACTTCCTTAGAAAAAGCTAAAATGATTTGCTATGCATTTGTCCAAGCCAAATATTTCCATCTGTTTGCTCAAATGAACAATATTGGTGTCGCTGTCATTCATTTGGCCAAAGCTTAGATATTTGCACAAGTGATGTGTGATTCCACACCATCTGCTCATGGTTTCACCTATTTTGCTTTGAAAGGTTAGCTAAAACTCTAATAAAAATAAGGGCACTTCAGATTCCACCTACTTTTGCATTGTAATCTTAGAGATTATAACATTTCAGAGCAAGTGCAGCAACCTCATGGAGGGCCAGCTGATAGCATATCTACTTAATTGGAAGATATAAAACATAACTGTAATCACATTCTATAAAGTATTTCATAAGGGCAAACTTTCAGCCATAAATTGTCATGACACCCCAGAAGCACACGAAGCTGGAGTAAATGGCTGGGGATCCCTTATCTTCCAGTTGCACCAGTGGAAGTGCTGCCCTTTGCCTACACCCTGCCCTGAAAGGGTGGAACCGACCGGTCTTTCATTTCTACCAGCATTACTCTAGCCAGGGTCAAGCTTCATCTCCTTGTATAAGCTGTCTTTCTAGACAGTTATGTTGCCTCAAACAGCAGTGTGCTAACCCCTCTGGTCTGGATAGTTATTAAACACGTGCAAGTGAGTCTTCCCAGTGCAAGTCCTGGGGAATCAAACCCAGCAGCTTCTGTGGAATAGCTTCTGATTTGCACTTGTATAGAAGTGCGTGTAAACCTGGACTAACCCCCTTGGATTACTGGGCTGATCCAGGCTTTTGTTTTTGTTCTGTCTTTGGGGAAATGTGATAAAAAGAACCTGAGGTAGCCACAAAACCACACGATGGTGTGGGCAGTGTGACAGCTCATGCAGGAACAGAAATATCTGGGACTTTTCAGCTCCTTCTGGTTCTCTGAGGACTTACAGTTGGTTCAACTTGTGGCAGCTCAACTGCTAAGCAGCTGCATGAGTACACCACCAAGGTGACCCAAACATACCACCTGGTATCTACTACAAGCCAGACAGAGACCTGGTCTTTGTCTTCCAAGACATCATGACTCAGCCATGAGTTATCTCAAGGATTGTTCCTTCCCATGGTTATGGCAGTCACACCTGAGCTTTGATTTTAGAAAGCTTGCATGAAGTACTTGTCCACAGTCCTCTATGCAGAGCAGATTGGGATAATTTACATTTCCAGCATAGTCAGAAGTCCCAAACTGCTCCTGTCCCTGTTAGCAGTTCAGTAGCTAAGAGAGAATGGAAGAACAATCAGAGGTCATTAGCTCAATTTCTTGATCTGGCAGTGGCCTCTTTAGTAACGTAGGGCAATTAATAGGACAAATATTTATAAGGGAGCCAAGATTTATGTGGTTCTGAAGACCAAATACTCAAGATATAACACCTTAAAATCATACCTGAGAACCATAAGGCAGCATGCATAGCCACTGTCCACACTGAAGGTGGCTGAAAGAGCTTCTGGCACTGCAAGTCCTTGAATTATCGTCTCTGACAGACAGGAAGAGATCAGTACTTTCGATGTGGCTTCTGATATCCCTGCTTGCCCTCCACTGTAGAAGGGAAGGACGCTGACTGTGGGCATTGTCTGTCTCAGAGGGGTTGAGCACACTGTGTAGGAGTGGTCTTGGCTTGCTTGAATGAACAAGCTGGTTTCATTTGCATGCATCCTCCTAACCACTTAGGAGCCTGGACGTGAGAGAACTTGATAGAAAATATGGAGGGCTGAAGCATTCAGATGATGCACTAATTACATTAAACCCTAAAGCACACCAGAAGCCCCTGAGAAGTTTAAAGCAGCTCTTCCCAGTGGGGATAGCAATGGCTTCACTGCAGGATGCTCCCCTGGGAATAGCAGTGGGTTCAGCAATGAAACGGAGTGAAGGGCTTAGAAAGATCTGGATGAATATTCAACACCACTTGGACAAACTTACTTGTAGATATGGGTGTTTCTACCTCCTCTGGAGTCTTCTCAGTGCAGATACAATCCAACCTTGCAACTGAATAGAGGTTCAGTGCTAGAACTGAGTGTGACAGGCCCTGGTGTCAAGGCAGTGCTTAAGCTACATTTTGATTGGTGCCTGAAACCCAGTTGTAAAACCAAAATTGCCTCTTCTTCATACTGACAAGGCAGAAGAAAAAAGTTTGAGGTAAACTTGGATCTTTTTAACTGTAGCTGTACCACTGCTGACCCAGTGCTGTCCCATCTGCAGTGTGGTTGAGATGCTCACCACCAGGTTGCCCATTTCACATTTCAATGTAGCATGAAATCGCCTTATTGTTGCCACTCTCTGTCTGGAGTAGCTGTGGTGTCTAAGATGGACTGAATCAAACATACCATACATGAAGAAAGCAGCAGGCTGGGCCTCGTGAGTCCCACTCATAAGCCCTGCAGGATGCCCACAGCCACATCAGGGCAGATGACGGACAGAGCTTGCTCTGTGGCCCATCATACTTATGAAGGTTCATGCTGGAAGAGTTTGGATGAGCAGAGTAGAAATGGAAGTTAAAATCTGAAAAAAAAATGAAACACCTGTGAAAGCCAGCAATTTCTTTAGAAATCATTCAGTATGGTTAAAGAAACTTGCTATCTTCTTGGCACACTTTTCAGCAGCTGTCACTAACAAGGGTTACCACAGCAAAAGCCATAGCTGCTGGAGGAAATGGAAAGACTCAGTTCAAAGTATGAAGTGTAGCCCTCAGAAGAACAATTAGGAATAAAACTAAAAGCTGTCAGATAAACTAAACGCAGTTCTGGGACTGATGAGTCCAGTCGGCTCTCACTGCAGGACCTGAGCATTGCTGGTTTCTCAAATAGTTTGTTTCAAAGCTACAGTTTCCTTGAAGACTGCAAAAGCCAAAATTTGTTGTTTGTGCTGAAATCCCGAGAAGGTCTCAGGCAAAACAGGAAATGTTTATTCAAACATCTGGCAAGGAGAGCTACAGGCTGAACTGGACCCTGGCTAACTCTCCTTCCCTGCTCAGCACTGGTGCGCTCTGTGCTGGGGCTCAGCCTGGGACCTGCAAGTCTGGGAAGCTGTGGGCAAAGCGGAGAGCCCACAGGAGGACAGGGAGAATGACAGTAAGTCCAGAAAGTGTGATATACAATGAAAGAACTGGGGTTGCTCTAGTGTATGCCAGGAATTTCCTGATACTATTTTTCAAATACGCCGAGAACTGCTGCAAAGAAGGAATGAAATGCTCTTCGTGCCCATATAGGACAAGAAATAATATACTTAGGTGCAGCAAGGAGGTGCCGGTAAGACACTAGAAACACTTGCTAACAGTGGGCAGTGAAGGAGTGGAGTTGTGCTACAGACATGTGTGCTGCCTATCATGGGAAGTCTTTAAGAACAACTTGGAGAAACCTCCATCTGACAGGTAAGGGTGATCATGTCTTGTGGCAATGGTCTGGACTAAAAGACTGCTCAAAAACCCCTCCTGTGATCTTTCAGAAAGAATTTACTTTGATGACTTCAGCTCTCTGGATACTTTTTGTTTGATTATGTAGAGTCACCTTACACCATGCGTAAGGATGTCTGCACTGGTTAATCTCTCTAAAAAATAAAAGAGTGTCAAATATAGGGCTGTAGTATATGGCTACAACTCAGCTAAATATAATAGTTTTACAAATTCTTGTCCTAAGTCTGAATTCAATCTCTGTGAACCTAATAGAAAAAGTGCCATAGAATTAGTAGATTAAAGGGAAATAATTCCAAAAAGCTAAATTATTTTAACAGAAGAAAAATCATGCTACAGAACTCTATAGGTTTGTTTAAAATTCAGCTGAAACTTAATTCATTAGTAAAGTCACTCAAGCTTGACTAATAACAGCCTGAGCCAGAAAATCTAGCAATTTAAAGCAAACCTTTAGTCACGAGCATAACTTGATGCATATGATGCCAGCTGCAGAAATTGCCATTTCAAACCTCGCTCTGGTTGGCACAATGGGAACAAATAGCTCTCAGCTGCAGGTGAAGCCTACCAGACCTTTCTCCTCAATCTTTGTATAGTGTCAGTTCTTCTTAAAAAACAGCCATTAAATTATCGGCATTGTCTTGGGGGAATGGTGATTGATGCCTCTTCTTTTATGCTAACTCAGCTTGTCTCTCTGCTCTAAATGGCCTTGTCTTTGGTGTGGATGTTGGTAGTACATCATTAGGTTTTGGTACGCTTCGTGCCGCTCACTCGCTCGCAGCTTGGCAAACAAGGCTGTCAGGCGACGTGGCCATTCAGCGGATTAATACAACTCTCCTGAACTCCTTAATAGAAAAAGCCACGGGCTCCCACCTGTTGGGGCTGGAGCAGGGCGCTTTATAGGGAGCCCGTTCCCCTTGTGAATGCTAAGGTGACGAGGAAAAGTAACCGGGCTTTGCGCTTCTGCGGTATCAGTTGGGCTTCATCCCAGCTGCCGCAGGCGGCCTGGGAGGATGTGCACGGGGGAGCGGGAGCTACGGGAACTCCCCGCGATGGCAGCAGAGCCCCAAACAACCATTTCAGGTGCTTTTGTTGGCATTCAAGCACTGTTGCTTTGCTGTTGCGCTGAAAATGTGAGCTACTCTTGCATGTGTTGGTACACTGCAGAGGATGGCCCTTTTTTGTACACAGCTCATCGTTGTTTGTAAAAGTACAACCATATACCTTTGGAAAGGCACCAAAAAGGGAAGTGAAACCCAAAGACCAATCCTCAGCAGGAGAATGAGAAAGCTGTAAAGGTCTGTAAAGAGCTAAAATAGGCCAAGAGCCTATGGTTTACACCGCCATGCTGGCCTGCGCAGGGATGGCCACTGAGCCCAGGGAGCTCCGTTCTCACACCCGAGAGCCAAGAACCTGACCTGACAATGCTGCATTTTTGGATGAAGGGGGTTAGCAGTCTGAGCTATGGTTCCACCTCCAGTAAGTCATTTCGCTGGATGTTTCTGCTGAGCAGGAATAATAGCTGTGGGATACTCACCAGGTGACTTCTGAGAGCAAATGAGCATTTCTAAAGAGCTGTGAGACACTTTGACAAGGAGATTGGGGGGGAGGACAGGGAAAAAAAAGGTAGGAGGGTTTGCAGATACTTTTCTTGTGTGAAAAATCTTTTTTCTCAAAACTATAAACCTGGAAAGAGAAGAGCCAGGTTTTACATCCCTCTGGCTCCCCATGTAGCATCACCCTTCACCTCACTGCTCCTATTCCCCCTCCTTCTCCCTTGCCCATTTTGGTTGCAAGTGCTTCGAGCAGGGAATGTTTCCTGCCATGTGTTTGAATCAGTATAACGTACCTCTAGCACTGTCAGAGGTTTGTCAGAGTGAAATGACTCTTAAATGTTTTATTTTTTCCTTTCTGCTCCTTGGACAGCCATGGTTTGAATTTGCTATAATCTTCACAGCTTGTGGACTTCAGACTTCCAAGTAAAGACAGTTAAGTACTAAAACAAATGCACACATCAAAATTGTTATCTCAAGTGGCTAAAAAAGCATAGCCAATCAGCTATACATCCTACCTGGGGAGTGTGTGAGGCTTACCCACGCATCTGTACTTCAGAGATGGGTGACTTGAGCTCAGAGCTTGTTATTCAGGCTCATATATTTAAGCAGCCTCTGCCTCAAGATGCAGCCTATGTGTGCTGCAGCCACCAGAGCACCTGGCCAACTTCGCATGGGCAAAGCTTCTCCCACTGGGAGCCTTGTTTGAACCAAGTCTACTCACAGGACACTACTAGTGAGATGACTGGTGTTCATGGTATAACATAACCCTCTTTATTTAGTGCATAATGTGGTTTACATTTAACTCATTTTGCATTCTTTTTCATTTTCTTTTTAGAATGAAGAGAGGCTGAAAACCTTATTTCTCCCATACATTGAGTATTGGGTGCAGTTTGGATGTCTGCATCTCAAGAAAGATGTAGTGAAGTCAGAAGATATAGAAAAAGGCAATGAAAATGACTGTGGGGTAAAGCGGCCACTTTATGTGGAGAGACTAAAAAGACTCCTCAGTTTAGAGGAGAGAAGGCTGAGGGGATATGTACAAAGTTCACAAAACCATGAAGGTGATGGATAAGGCGAACGTGGAACTGCTGTTCACCAAACCCCTTAATGCAAACACCAGAGAGTGCTCAGGGAAACTTGGGGAGATCAGTTTAAAACAGACACAAAACAGCACATGGCTGGTAGCAAACATCTGGAAATCACGTCCATGGGAGGCCGCAAGAGTGAACGGTATCAGCAGGTTCCCAAGGGGATTAGACACATTTGTGGACAGCAGGCTCATGAGGTGGTACTTAGGAGCCTGTGCAGGTACCCCATCACCTCAGGGCTGGGGATCCCAGCAGTGCGAATGGACCACAGCAAGCGGTGGAACTCCTGTGCTGTCTCTCATAGCAGCTCCTACTGCCACCGATGAAGATGGAGTAGGGAAGTAGGGGACCACTGCTCTGACCCAGCAGGATGTTTCTCAAGCTCACCTTCTGCAGTGTCTCCCCCAACAGCTTCTTGCTCTCCCCAGAGCCCAAAGAAAGCTCTCACTGTAAAGGGACCACCATGGGCTGGCAGGAAGGGGGAGCGTGCCATGGACTAGATGGTTCCCACATCTTTGAATGTGGTCCTGGAGTTACTTTTATTCTGCTTTGGTGGCCGGGAACAATACCCCTTTAATAGAGACACTGTTTTAGAGTGACTCTGTTTACAGCCAACTCCAGACAGATTTTCACAAATGTTTTCCCAAATACAAAATAGTCTGCTTTGGTGGCATTCAACTCCTTCTTCATCTCATTCCTTTCCAGAGATGTGAGGGGAATATGGTTTGCTAGGATGTTCATGGACATAGAGCCTCTGGCAAACATGCTCCTCCATGAAGAGTCACAGTAGGAAAGGATCATCTGGTAAATCTTCAAAGCTGCAGGAATTGCCCAATCTGACTTCAGAAAAAAAAGTGTCTCTAAGTTACCAATTATGGCCCAGTCACAAAACATAAAAAAGAGCATCTTAGGAATGCACGAAGCAGTAGACAAGGAGTCTGCAGACAATCCAGAGGCTGTCTAACTGTTGAGCAAATCACTACAGGTGAATAATAAGTAAAACAAACAAAGTCCTTTTACAGATAATTTTGCAAACAAGAAAATGTAAAATAAATTAACCTTAGTTAGGAGTCCTGTTCTAGCTTTTAAATTTTGTACAAAATTGGAATAATAGAAAATAATGGCTCAAAGGGCTGTTTGAGATCTGGGTTCGTTTTTTTTCTTAAGTTTGCAATTGCTTCTTTTGAATGAACACTACGCCCTTGGACGATGTCTGACTGACCTTTCTGGGAAGTACACAACATCATCTTTTTAAGGACATCCAAAAGCTAAAGAAGCCTTTATTCCTCCATTTTCCCAGCCAGCCTTTCTATAAGGTGACATCCTGTCACTACCCAACACTGAAGGCTTTCCATGTGTTGTTTCTTCTGCTTCCTTTCCTCTACATCTTTTAGGTGGTGAGATCTGTAAAATCATAATTATGTGAACCTAGAAATAGAAGTAGAACCTACTCTTTTAGAAACCTACTGCTAGATGAAGATGACTTTACCTGTTTCTGGACTTTCTTTTGAATATTTAAACTCCTCAGTGTTCCCTGTGTGAGCTGCTGTGTTTACTGAGTTCATTCGTCTAATGGATTAAAGCACTTGGTTCACCTTGTTTCTGCATCAGCTTGGAGCGGGATGAGGTACGCTGGAAGCACCTGAGAAAGCATTTTAACCACTTCAAAGCTCCTGAGAGCATTGCTACTCCAAGGGGACCAAGAGCAGATAGCTGTGTTCAGGGAGGAAGAGCAGATAGGGTGGGATGGCCAAACTTTCCCTGAGCAGGAATCCAAACACAGCACTGGCCCACACCTCTCCCCTCCGCTCATTCCTTCTGCTGTCTTCCCACCACCACGTCTCTGGACTCCGCACTACCTTAACATCTCTTAACTTCATAGTTGCTCATGGCTGTACACAGCTCTCAAGATTCAAACGAGCGAGATGTGAAAAACGAATGGTTAGGTCTCTGGAAAAGAAAATCAGCTTCTCCAGATCCCATGGAGATGTACTCCGAGAGCCACCCTCTTCAGACTCCAGCTGATTTCTTCAGCAATAAGGATCACCCACATTTCTGAAACGCATTCATCCCATGCCATCCTGTCCACAAGTCACCCTGTGTGCAGGGTGATGTGCAAGCTGGATGTGTGAGCCACCCCAGCTCCCGGGAGTGGGAACGTCAGTGAGCCACTCGACTGGCTGCAAGGAGGAGATTTGCATCCAGCATTCGGCACCATGCTCGGATAGCTAAACGGCTTTATCCAGGTGCCTTACTCAGGTGTCTAGGACTACCTGAGAGGCCGCCGCAGTTGCTAGCACATGGGCATGCGAGGCTCGCAGCTCTGCTCTGCTTGCTGGTGCTCAGACCTCCATGCACACCCAGGCACACAGAGCCCCCGTGCCCAGGAAAGTGGCTAGAAATGGAGTTTAAGGAGAAGATGGGGCAGACTGCAGGCACACTGGACAGACCAGTTACACACAACCAGCCCTTTTAATTCTCTTTCCCTCTGTTTTCCCACACTTGTTTCCCCAAAGCATTTTCATCCCTCTCTTTCCCTACCTTTAGTCCTTCCCTTACAGGCCCCACAGCAAGTTTTGTACAATCCCAAAACATTCTTCCCCTTCTTCCCATACTGAGTCCCATGCCCCTGTAGGCCCTAACCCCCTCAGTCTGTAAGGTGACCAGGGAGCCTCTCAGCAAGGGGCTGTTACCCCCAGACCATGGGGCTGATGGTTCACCTATGACAGCCCTGGCAAAGGCAGGTTTTCTCGGTTAGGTTATCTTGGTTTTCTGCAATTAGATTATGGGGGTTCCTGCCCTGTCATCACTGTTCCTCTGTGCTTCTTTGCATTCACGGAGATGAGCCTTCAGTCACATAACGTAACACCTCTAGGCAGCTGAATCCCACTCTTAATGCCAGTCACGAAAATAATAGTTTCTGAAAAGCTGTGCCAAATACTTGGATCATGCATGATCCTTTTTATTGAAATTATAAACTTGCAGATCTTCTCAAGTCAAGTTGCTCTTTTTGAAGATCTGTGTGGCCTGTCATTTGGCTAAAGTTTACTTTCATATTTGTAATTTATTTTTCTTTCACTCCACTCTTCCTGCTGTAAATAAGCCATGAACCTCAGCCGGGCAAGACAAGGTGACCAGCCTTGCACAAGTGCATCCCAGAGGCCAGCCAGGGCCCTTGGCATCTCCTCTTGTCCACAGCCCACAGGGCAGGACCAGCCTCCCTCGTCAACCTGGACTGCCCCTGGCAGTTTACAAGCAGTCTCTTTCTTCTCAGACCCACAACGTCAGTTGGGTCAGCCACATGCAGAAACACCTCTTGGTCCAAGACTGTACTCTTTACTAGGGATGAATGAAACCCCCAGGTTTCAAGCTTTTCAACGTCTGAGACCTAGCTGAAAACTAAGTTAAGACTTAAAACCTGTTTATTCTCTAAAGGCCTTGGGTTTTCTGCTGTATTCCCGGAAAGAGAGAACACTAGTTCTGAAATTTGGTCTCCAAACACAGAAGAGGGTTTATTTCTTGCCACGTAAAAGCTGATTGCTTCTTTTTCCTTGATAGTGCAGTTGACCATGAGCACATCAAGGGTCTAATGTAAAGCAACAAACCTCATCCCTGCCTGTCCGTGTGCTAAAGAAACTGAAATAATATTTATCCACCCCTGAACTTTTCTATGCCCTGTTGAACAGACAACTCAGAGCAAGAAAAAATGGTCAGTGGGACTGTCTGCAAGCTTCAACTTTTTTGTCCTCATTTAAGAGAAGGAAAGCTCTGATGAATCCCTTCAATGCTCTTGAAAAAACTGGACAAAACTGCCACTCCAGCTATAGCCCACACTTCAAATGGCCGTGAGATGGCCTTTTCTGAATGTTACATAGTTCAAGGAGGCAGTGAAGTGCTCGGTGGAAGATTTTGTATGGGAACTTTAACTTCCCATTCCATTTGACTTTTGGTCTTTAAAATACAGGTCAAATCAATGAATTTAATGAAGGCCGTGGAACACAAAGGCTTTGCCTTGCATTTTGACCTAGATAAAGGAGAGTCAGTCCAGGTCAAAAGGCTTTAGCAGCACTTTAAGTGGTTAGTACACAAATGTGACAGAGTGTTTAGACTCTCGGAGACTTGCAAGACCCAGTGACAAGCCGTTAAAAGTATTTGAAATAGCTGCTTGAATGAACTTTGATAAGGTACCGCTATTGTCTTCTATTGTCTCTTTCTTTTCATACCAAACACCCCCAAAAGAACAAGAGTCAATGAATGTATAATGCAGCCCCACTTTTACTGGATTTGGGGCTTCTTTCGGCCCTTTGGACTTTTTTTGTGAACTGTTTATGCCATTTTCATTCATTTCCCCACATTAAGCCTTTCTCAGACGCTAGTGATTAATGTGACTTGTCAGTAAGAGCTTTTAAAGTGCAATGATACTTTCAGAAGCTATAACGTGTCAATCGAACCTAAGATTAAGAACAAATTAAGAGTAAATTTACTCTTACTGAATCTTCTTGCAAGATGGAGCTACCATATGTGGAGGTGCTGGTGGCACTTTCCAGCTCCCATAGCACAGATCCAGATGTCTGAGGCAAAACTAGCACAGAGCAGCAGACCTGTATACTAAATTCTGGATTCATACCTTTCCTCTCACTGGGATTAAATAGCCCCGTGAGACCGTCAGGCACTTAACACACATTCACATACTCTGTGCAGGCATCTAAATTAGGTGGTTGAAATCAGCTTGTTGGTAAAGGTAAGTTTCTCTTATCGACAATAAATATATTTTAATGGTAGAAAGCGTACTGTCAGAAAGCGCACGATCATAAGATCTGCCAGAAAGCAAATCTCCATTTAAATACATAATTATTCTCCATTACCAGAAAGCATTTGTCCAAGGAAAACTGGTAAAATGTGTAACAGTTCATTATGCAGGACCAAATTTGTCTAGAAAGACCAAAATCCTAGTTAATTTGTGCAAGGCAGAAAGGTTCAGTTTTGTTTTGCTTTTCAATTTTGTTGTAAAAAGTCTGCTTCTTGAAAGCTTTCCAGGCCAGAGATCAGGTTCCCCCTTTATAATGAGAGCTATTAATGCCTGAAATGGGCCGCTCTAAAGAACCACATGTCCGTTTCACATGGTTTGATAGCTCCAAGATTTTGCTCACTGTGCTTTTGGGACTTTTCTCAGTATTCTCTATAGCGAGATTTTTATTGTATTTTACTCTTTTGTCTGGTTTTTGTGTTCGAAAATTTTCCCTTATTCATTGACCAGCAACTTTCTGTCACCCATCTTTGACTTTTCTTCTTACATCTGCATTAAAGCTGTCATTTACTTCTGCTTTTTCCCCTCTCTCCATATTTGACAGCAAAAGCCTTCATCAGCTTTTATCCCTTTTTGTTCACATTATGACATAACCTGCGCAAAGTGGCACAGCTCCCCAATTCTTGTATATAAAATTTGCAACATTTTTTGAGACGGGTCAATGCCCATTTTTGGGATCCTTTTCTTTATCTGAGTACCGTGTTAAAACTTTTTGCAGATGTGAGCTATTCAGGAGCAGCCTGCGGCTGCATGCAGAGATGGGGAAAAGAAGAAAAGGCCTTCCTATTTTGTGATTGCCATAGTAACTCAAACATTGCCAGGGTGTTTGTCGGTTTGGTAGGGCACAGCCAGGGAATTTTATTTCCTGTGCAATCAAGCCCTCTACTGGAGATCATGGCTTGTATGACACAGGGTTACAGAGAGGACAGTGGGCTTGTTAGGCCTGGGATTAAGCATTTCGCTTTAAAATAATACCCATTTGTATCCATTTTGTTCAACATAACAACAGCTGCTGGCCTTGGGATGACAGGCTTGCCTTTTTAACCAAAGTCTCGTATGACATTTATGAATGAGGCAGACTCCATTCATTTTCACTTTGAATTCACACTGGTTATTTTTGGTTGTTTGATTCTTTTTTTTTAAGCGTGTGATGGTAGTTAACATTGTTCCTGCAATTATATCCGCGGTTTATGACAGGGGAAAATTCAGCTTTATTTGGGGTGTCAAATTATCACTTTCATTAGGGGGCGAACGGGTTAAAAAAGAAAGGAGAAAGAAGCAAAGAAAGCATCTTACGTCAGCATAGTGGAAGCTTTGCATTAGACCAACAGATAGAGATGGAGAAACAAACTTTGAGGCGTCGGAGCTTTTCTTCAGACCTGAAACATGAACTGCAACCTTCAGGTTGAAAAGGTTTCTGCCTCATTTCCAGGTCAGAAGGAGGACTTGCTGCTCCAAGAGCTTCCCATTTTTCCAGGCTGTGGCAGACACCCCTCAGCAAACGCTGTTTTCTGTGCACACCCCCAGGCCACCCCAGCCACAGCTGCTGCTGCTCCAAAGCACCCCAGCTTTCACCTGCCCGTGGCTTAACTGAGCAGCAATGGCTCTGCCAACCTTGGCTCCTGGCCACCTTCTGCAATGGGTCCTAGCAGAGGACTGGAGACAGATGCACTGATGCAGGCAGGAGGAGGAAAGTAACAGCTTATGGGGAGGCTCCTTCAATCTATCGATTTCAAAGGGAGTTCAGTTTTCTGCTACTTCATGGTCATGCTTTCTGCTAAGTACCTCAGGGCTGTAGCGAAAGGATTGACCCACCTGAGCAATAGTGATGAGGCTGAGAGACAACCTTCATCTCTCATTCCTTCATCCCCCCAAAAGGGCTTGTTGTATTGGTTTGCATTTTTAACCTGAAGCAAGTAAAAAAGTGAGGATCACGTTGACCCTGGCAGCAAGTTTTCCACCTGGAGGACATGGTGGAGCTCTGCAGCTGCGAGTCTCATGGTCTTTGGCCCTGGTGAGCCTTCATGCTGGTGTCAGGTAAGCACAGGACATTCCCATTTCAGTCAGGCAGCAATTGCACTCCTGCCTAAGATAATGCAAAGGAGCAAGGCCAGCATGAATCACGTCCAGGGCTGCAGTTTGCTAGCATAGCTCTGCACAAGGGAGAGGTTAGCCCTCCTTCCCCATCCCCACCCTCACACAGCCAGTCCCAAGGCCAGGGCTGCCCTGAAGTCTCCGAGGAACTCGGAGACACGGGCGCAAGTCCCACATGTCCCACCAGCTCCTCTCCTGACTTCCCGGCTCCTGCAGCAGAGTTTCAAGAGACTCCCAGACTTATCTTGACGCATCTTTCCAATCTAGGACTCCACATTCCCTGAAGATATCTAGCTCCATTCAAATACCAGCCAAAGTACTTAAAATCTGGCACATCGGGAAGGCTGTAAGGGAAGCCTTCCTTCTATGAAGCCAGAGGTGAAATTAGGCTTTTCTTTTCCCTTAAATATTTCCTAGAGGGGACAGTCACCCTGATCTTTCTCCCCCACTGAAGCTCATCATCATGAGCTTCCCCAATCCAGGGCAGCAGCATGAAGCAGTTTGGTGGAGCCTCCTCATGGGTGCAGGTGATCTTCTGTCTTGCCTCGCAGCTGCCTGGAGAAGCAGCGAGACGGGGTGGGAGGAAGGAGAGCACTCCTGGCAACACCGGCACAGCACAGACCTGGAGCTTGGAATCAGATCCTGCCTGAAAGAGAGAAGCTGCTTCATGCAATATCAGATCATTAAAAAAGCTCCCTCCCTCCTTCCCTCCCTCCCGGTGAGGTCCAAACTTTTCATTCCTACATCATAAAAGAGGTTTCAAGTTAGATAGGACCTGAAAGCTTCCTTCAGTGCTGGTGACGGAGGGAAGAAAGAGGAGAACCACTTGCGATATCAGAGGGGCTACAGTCTGACTTAGACACGTGAACTACTGCGAAACATTTATTTCATTGTGCACTCCACCTGGTAAACCTGCCATTTGTGTAAACCAGAGCTTCCTCAGCCCTGTGTCCTAATATCTTCAGGGTCCAACTCCTGGCTTGTCAGTGAGATGTAGGAAAAGCCCATGAAGACTGCAGTTACCTTTCTACTGACTTTGGAAAGGAAATGAAATTATTTGTTTTCATATAGAGGCTAAAGCAATGATACTCAAAACCATCATTAACCAAATCTGGCAGTTCAAAGAAGGACTTTTCCTGCAAGTGGTATGTTGTTAAGAGATTTGGAATCTGGTTGTTTTGCGTTTCCATTCCGGAGTGGATTCACAGCTGTGGGACTGGTGGGTATGTCCCATACTGCCACATGGATTCAACCTTAACCAGGCTGGAGTGCAACCACAGCCATGACCCATTTGAGCTGTTTGACCACGGAAATGCCTAGACTGACCTGGGGTTGCCACCAGCTGACGGCCTCTGCGGTTACTTACCCAGCCAAGCCCTGGCAAAGGCAACGCCCTGTGCCAGGGGAGCTCACCAGCTCGCCCCGTGGCCCTGCCCTTCTCCTCGCAGGCACTTACAAGTCACACCACTAAGAACCAGAACCAGGATTAGGATCACTGGCCACACAGAGTTCATAGATAAGACATTGGAAAAATCTCTTTGGTCACATTTACTGCAGGATCAGCTTTTCTTTCCTCTCAAAAATAAATTAATTAAGCTGATGTAGAAGGAAGAGAAAAAAAATCATGTGCATTAGGATGATGGAGTGGCTGATCTTCTTAAGTGTCTATTTTCCTGAAGCACCTGCTTTCAGGCTGAAAAGGTTAAGATTAATATGCAGCTATCTCCCTGAAGCAAACAGGATTGTAGCCCATGACTACTTCTTTAAATATGCTTAAGGACCTGGATCCTCAGGCCACAATTGGAGCAAAGCCTAGGAGAAGCCTGAACATGCACATGACTCATTAACCCATGGAAGATCTTCCTCAAGGTCAGCTCTCCTCTGTACTGCCCCCTCACTTTGTGCACAGAGGTGGAAAAGCTAATGGGGGGACTTCTGAAGGGGTTTCCCAACATGTGCACTTCTTCTGTACGTGCTACCCACCTGGTGGGTGGCACTGCACAAAGCCACGTCTGGGCTGGATTGCAGCAGCCCTATATCCCTTGCCCATTGCATGGGCTTGCTCGCTTGAGACTCAAATCCAGCAAATGAATGTAGAAACTAAACGCAACACAGAATAAGCTTCAGATGTGAATCACATCCTCCTGCTCCATGCGAGAGCACTTCTGCCATGCACAGGCAGCTGGCTTGGAGCAGGCATGGCCGGTCACTCTGCTCTGGGACTGGATGGGGTTGCAGTCCGTGACCTGCCTTCTTAGTGCCCACTGTAACCACTTGTACCTAAAAGAACTGTACACAATAAGGCAGAAGCATCTGGAAATACCACCAAGTTCACCACTCTGACTGAGAACAGGATCTATCCATCCTAAAATCCAAATTCTGCCCTGAGAGAAATTCAGTGATCTCAAGAAGTCTCATATGCAACCCAGAGGAAGACTTTCCTCATTAACGCAAAGCTGTCTACATCTTGCATTCTTGTGACCTCTCTACTTTGCCAATAAATCCATTTTCCCTTTTCATCTCTCCCTTCCCTTGCCCCAAACATACAACCCCATTGGGAGAGCCACCATTTAGAAAATAAACTTCATCATGCTATCATAGGTGACATTACTGTATTCTTTAAATATTTCCCTGTTCCCACTACCAGGAGTTCTCCCTCTCCCCTTACAGCAGGTAAAAAACTTTAGGGGGTTGGCATGCTTTTATGGTGTCCATTGTCTACATGCAGTGAAATCAGTCCTATTGTTATCAATAGAAGTTGCACCTACAATAAATCATCGCAATATGATAATGTAATCATATACATATGGAGATACTCATAAGTCCTTGGAGATACTCAGAAGCTGTCTGGACAGGGTCCTGGGCAACCAGCTCTAGGTGACCCCACTTGAGCAGGAAGCTTGGACCACAACCGCTCCGTGATGCTAAGTTGAATGCTGGCCATTACAATATTGCTAAAAACTCATTATGACATCGGTACACTGCTATAAACAGTCTTCAGAAAGTAAAGATAGCAAGAATCGACAAAGGATGTTGAACTTTAAGGATAAGAGAGAATATGAAAGAGCTTCACTTCTAATCTTCACCAGCATGAATTCACAGTAACTCTTCCAATGTCTATGGATTTGCACAGATGCAAGAAGGGAATCCTACCCAAGTCCCATGATTCTGAAATAAGAAGATGTTTTAAAGGTCAGTCAAATACAGAGATGCATGAAAACCTGTTGTTGTAGAAGGCTTCACTTGCAAGCCATATCACATCTTGCCTACTTATGTTATTTGCAGAAAATTGTTTTTTTTTTTTTTTTCATGTGGCACTTAATTTATAAGTTTTGCAAGCCAAATCAATTAAGAATGTATCTGAATGTAGCTGTTTTCATCATGGTCAGGCTCAGGTTTGATGGGATTGCCGTCTTTTCTGTGAGTGAGTCATGATTCACTGGGCAGCAATGGATGCTGGGCCACGGCCTCACCCTTCTTACAGCGTAGGAATTAGAATGTAGGGGTATACATTTGCCTTTAGGTTAGAAATATTAAAATCCAAAGGGTGGTGACCTTTGAAATAGGAAGGTAATATGTCTTTTATACAAATTCCCAAATTTACTCTGGAATTTTATATAAATTCCCAAATTTACTCTCTCAAATAAACTCCCAAATTTACTTACACAAAATACCTGCTCAGTTCCCAGAATCAAACGATAGGAAAAACTTATTAAAACAGTGCACCCCATGCAGTAATCTGCTTCTAGGGAGGGCACTGATGTGGCTCAGAGCTTGTCTTCAAGGTGTGCACATCTACAACACCGGTGGAATCTCAGTTGTCTTCACTACATCTGTCGTACGAAGACTATTATGGGACACCTAAAACACACAGCTGTACAGGGAAAATCAGCTCTGTTACGCTCAAAATTTGTCTACTGCTATTTCTTCTCACAAATTTTGAGCGTAACAGAGCTTAGAAACTAATTCCATCATTTTATCCTTTGCGGAGAAAAGGCTGCAGTGGGACTTAACTAAACCTCAGTACAGTTCTTCACTGTGTTATTGCCTCACCAGGTACTTTAACGTGATATAAGCACAAGGAAAGCCAAATACAACCTGCAGCCAACTCCTCCTCAGCAAGGTACATGGTGTACAGCTTCCTTGCCCCTGCTGATGAAGAAAGATGCTCAGACCAGATGCCTAACGGCACACGAGAGAGGAGAAAGGAGCCTGCACTAGCCATGGCACGTCTGTAGCTGGCTCTGGCCTGGGAAGGGTTAAATGCTTTGTGGTGAGGTGGGACAAACTTCACTTAAACTCAATTCTGCGGCCAGCCTGATTGTTTTGACACCTGCGCTATGTGAGGGATGGCATGGTCTCCTTTGTGCCGCATAATGGCACATCTTCATTATTGTTCTAATACTCTGCAAAAAAAAAAAAAATCCCTAATCTTTCTGTGGTGCCAGTGACTGTAACAATGCCGGGACGTTTTATTTTCCTCCTTGCTCTCTCTTTCCCTTAACCCGCTATTGTTGCCATAGCCACGATGGTGCAGTACTGCTGGTTCGGCGAAGTTTCTGTACTGTACCGCCCTGAGCTTATTGTTTAAATCTTTATTATTCAACCGTTCTGAAGATTTACATTTTTAATGGCTCATTTATGTAATCCCATAAATAAAGTAGCAGAAAAGCATCCCACACAAATGAGTGAATTGGGGTTTGAAAAAAGCTGCTGAAGCAGGTCACTCAGGGTCTCAGCTGCGGGGCCTTGATTGGTATCAGCGATATAGCCACTGTGGCAATGGACTTAAGACCACCCAGTCAGCCCCAAAATGGTGCATTACCAGGGAATAGTGGAATGGTGCTATAGTTCAATCTCCCCTATTTAGCAGGGAGCAGAGTTCTGCTGCAAAAACCATTTTAGCCTCAGACTCATTTACCTTATTGCTTTGACAGCTGCACCTCTCCCGCAGTAAAGTTTAGATGATTAGCTTTTCCCTCCTAGCAGCTGATGGTGATAGTTTTTTTTTTCTTAACTAGTATATTCCTGGGGCTGATAAATTCCCTCTAAAGAGGCTGTGAATTCAAGCACCTGCCCGAAGAATTTGTTTTATAAACTGAGCACTGAGATGGAGATATGTTCTAACAATTCACTTTTAAGCTTCTCCCCAGTGCTCCCCTCACCAGCTCCCTCCCCACACACAAATCCTTCGAGAACTGTAAATCCTTTGAGCAGGACGAGTACATTCGTAGCCGCAGCCGTGCTAATGAAAGACAGGGAAGATATTTTGTTTCTGGTCAGTTCTCACCCTTCAAAGTTGATTTTTAGTTGCTATCTCAAAGAGCAGCCGTGCAGCCGCTGCGCATCCCGGGGACTCGGTCTCGGGGCATCCACCGCATCTCCTGAAGCATCCTGCTCTCGAGGGCAGGTATCGGTGGCCAGCTGCGTGCCCCACACCTCGCACCTTTACGCTACTTCGCTGAGTCAGCCAGAGAAACCCACCTAACACCAGTCTTCTCTCTTCGGCACCACCTTTGGTCAGTGCCACCCTGGCATGGCTTTGGCCCCACCAGCTAGCGTCACCCCGCAGGGTGCCCAGGCTCAGCTTGCCTGGGGCTGCCCTGCTTAAGGGACTGCAGCTGGACAGACGTGAGCCGGCAGCTCCGGGGCTGGAGGACCACTCCTGCCCCGTTTTATTTATTAGCACAGATGTAACTGTGGAGAGCTGGTCCTCAGCACGAGCCCTCATCACCTGGGCAGCTTGGGGCTCCGGGGGCACTCAGGTCATGGCAAGACGGGGTCGCTGGGGCAGAGGGACAAGCTGGTGCTGCCTGAGAAAGGGACATAGGACTGGCCGCTCCTCCTCACCCCCAGCAGCTCTTCTGGGGACCTCAGCTGGTGCAGCATGTTTGGGGAGCAGTTTGCCCTCCTCTAAAATGAGAGGTGGACACCCCTGCAGCTGCAGAGGGGGAGCTTGGCAGCGGCACGAGCTGGGACCCTGCTGTGGTGAGCACCTACCCTGGGGGCCAGCAGTGGCTCATCCCTGCCAGTTCCCCCCTCCCAAATTGCGCTGCCGGGTAACAACGGGCACCAGCCTGTCTCCACCGTAGGACAGCCAGGTCAGGTCCAGCAGCAGCGCTGCTCCCAGACACCTTCCCTTGTCCCGGAGAGCTGTGGGAGCACATGGCCGCGGAGGCCACCCCATCCATCCTCCCTGGCTCTTCCCCAGGCTGCCAGGGCGAGCACCAGCCAAGGTACAGGCTGCTGGACAGACAACAACCATGCAGAGACAAAACGACGTGACCTGCACCCAGCACCCAAACCATGACACATGGTCTGCCATTACCGAGACACGTCAATGCTGCCTTCTCCATGCACAAGTATTCTAAGTGCAAAGAAACAACGCCTTTTCCCCTAATTAAAAAGCAAAGCAGCTCTTTACAGAGGTATGCCCGTGTGAAGCTCAGATAAACCGCAGCGGTCCACAGGCGAGGGGCAGCCGGACAATAGCCCTTCCTCAGTTTACCTGCTGGATCTCGTTCTGCCCGGCTGCGTGGAGCAGAGTCAAAGGAAGCTGCTCAGATGCGGGGAGCAGGCAGTGAAACAAAGGCAGGGAGAATACCAGCCGGCCCAAAGGAACAGTGGGGAAGCTGGTAATTGGGCCGTGTGTGTTTGGCTTTCGCCAGGCTAGCAGGTTTGTTTTTCCCAGGCTGAAGCCTAGGCTGAAAGAGACAAGAAATTATTAAAGACCTCAACCTAGAAAAGAGAAAAAAGGAAAAAAAAAGTTGGCAGCGGCGGCTGGAGGTGAATCTTGAGTAATGAGAGTGTGGTGGGGGCTCTCTGCTCCCTCCCAAGAGGGGAGGTGGCTGGGAAATTATTTTCAACAGGCAAAGAAAAATTAAGTTTAGGTAAAATTCATTCCTGTGGACTTTTATTGTTAGTTTAACTCATTTCTCAGACAGCAGGGAGCCTACTGGGCAGGATGCAACAGGTCCTGCTACAGAAAAGTAGACCTGTGCCTTCCCAGTCCCTTCCTTGTTGCAAGAAGATTCCCACAAGGATCCAAGTCCAAATGGGACCTGTTGGTGAGGCAGACCCAGAGCCACCCTCGGGAAGGGATTCCCTCACGGCAGGGCTGATCTTCTGTCCTTTCAGCAGACAGATGTCACGAGGAGCTATACATCTATCTGCAGATCTACGGTGCTTCTTGCAGGTGGGATGTGCGCAGAAGCTGAGGGCAGACCAAAGGCCGTGCCAGTGCAGCACCAAGCCGGCGCTGCTTCACCCTGCTCTGGCCTAACACCCTGCTAACGCCAGGCTGCGTTATAGGAGGACTGCGATTCCTTGTATATATTTGCAAAGCACATTATAGATAAAAAATTTTCAGTAAGGTAATAACCACCCTAAGTATAAGCCTGGTGATAGGGAGGGAAAATACATTTGCAGCCCCTTTCCCTTTTAGTTCAGGGAGTACCTGCCTGAGCGGTGCAAACCAGCCCAGCTCTGCTGGCGGCAGCACAGCTTCACCGATTCACACCAGATGAGGACTTACTCATGGATACGGTACCATCCACTTTCCTCGGAGCCTATGCTTTCTCCCATAGATTTATTTAACCAGAACAGTCTCAGGTGTTTGATGTGAAGGGGGTCCTTGTGGTAGCCATGCCCCACACAGCATCTTGCCGGGGTCCTCGAGGAGGGAGGCGCAGGGCCAGACCATGGGAAACTCCACCTGCCTCAAGGCAGCCCCCAGCTTAGTAAATCGAGATCAGGAGAGAAAGGAGGAGATCACACTCAGAGTCAAACTCTTTTCTAGACAAAACATATTCCACCAAGGACTTTGCAAGTTCCTTCTCTGCATGGAGGGGTTCAGAGAGGCACTAACCACCCAGCACTGGCCAGAGGAGCATTAGAAACTCAACCAGCAATGCCATGAAATCCCAGCAATGCTGCCTCTTCGCTGCTTTAGCAGCACAGTGGATTACGCTGAATAGCGATATTTTAATTTAGAGGTCTGCTGTGGGCAGAGTTGCCCAAGTTTAGACATCCAGACTGACAACGCCAGCTATTTTGCTTACCTTCCTTCTGACTTTTGCTATTATTCTGTTGTCTGCTAATATGGTAGGGAGAGAAGACTGTATCTGAATATAATATTCAGAATTAAGACAAAGCAATAGCTCACATAGAGCCTTGGTTTTCTTCACGTGTTATACTCCTTTCTTAACATTTTTATTCTTGAACTTAAACAAGGGCTCATTACCAGGAACTATCTGTTGTTGCTGTTCCTTGTGAATTAGCTGCTTGCTGGCATTTTTCTCTCCCTGAGACATTTGGAATGACTAGCATTGGGCAAACTTTCATCCCTCATGGGACGTTTCAAAAGACATAGGCAGTTCCTCTCCAGGAAAAGCTGGAGAATTCAGAAGACACAGAGTCTCAAGCAGAATGTCTACCCACGTTTCCCAAAACCAGGCTTACGTTGTATTTACACAATTGATATTAAGCTGCATGTAATATTGCTCCTGTAGCACTTTCTGCAGTCTTTCCCCATTCCCGTCCGTGTGCCCCAGGAAAGCACAGACAGCTTGGCCAGGCCGCGGGTTTCATGACGAGCAGAGGACCAGGGACATGCCTGGCTGGAGGTGATCGGGCATGTTCCTGCTTGGCAGGAGGGAGAAGTGAGACTCCACTAAGACTATTCCAGCTGCCAATTGCCCAAGCAAACACCAGGCCACATCCCTGCATTCTCCCTTTCATACCATTGTCCTACAGTCATGCTCCTCTTTCAGATCCTCCATGACAAAATCGAACTCCCCCACCCCGGAGCCCTGCAGCGACCAACCTGCTCAAGCTGCGACCATGCAGGCACAAACCAAGGAAGGATCTCCAGAAGGTGAACTTTACTGAAACTGCTAAACACATAATTTAAAAGGATCAATGATTAAGTAGCTACAGTATATGTTAGTTTTTCTTTATTATTCTAATTACCATAGATTTTTGACAAGTATCTGAGTCAACTCTACTGAGTTACAGGGCTTGTGCCTTTAGCCTTAAAGCTGACAAACGGTAAGGATCTTTGCCATCTCAGCACAGACCTGAGACGGGTCAGGACCGATGAGAGAGCAGGGAAGACGCTCATTATGCTGCGTCTGCCGCCCAAGGGAACATGAACTGGGTGCGATGGGGTAGCCACAGTTCCTCCCACACAAAGCTGAACACGTGCGCGTGGGAGGATGGCAGAGGGCAGCAGGATTTTCTTTCTGCTCGCTAGCAGGAGTCTCTGTCGGCTCTCTGGGGCTGCAGCTTCAGACTTAGAGTCCATTAAATCCTCAGTTACATTGGTTTTCTGCTGTGGTCTAGACAGCCTTTTCTCATCCACAGCTTTAAAGATGCCATTGCCTTCACTTTCTGACAAAGTTTTGATTTTTGCCTTTGTGACTGTTGTGTTATATCCTTGTAACGCTCTTTTTGTGACCATGTCCCAGCCTGCGATGATACTGAGATGGCAGAACACAAGTCTGTGTGTCATGCCATACTCCAGACAGTAACGGTCTTTCACAGGTGATACAGAGTGCCTAAGGTTATTGACATGAGGCTGTGATGTGATTTTCTCAAAGCATTCCGATGTATCTCTGCTGGGTATTCCTACGTCTCAACTCCTTATTTATAGAGAAGAAACTAAGCCCTGAATCTGCCTTGGTCCCTGCCAAAGCCACGGTGGTCTGGCTTGCCTGCATCCACAGCCAGGCTCATGGCAGTGGTGGCTAGCGAGTCTGGAGGACACAGGGCTGCACAAGCCCGTGGGACCTTATCAAACACGGCGACACTGGGAAGCTGATGACCATCTGCAGAGCAGCCAAGAGGACAGAAGATGGGTGAGAAACACAGCCTACAGTGCTTATGACCATGCAAAACTTATTTTTTTAGGTAGACATATCCAGAGCAACATGAAAGCCTGTCTAAGATCCTACAAGGAAGCAGTAGATGGGAACTGAACTCTTCTCCAGAGACCTACACCAACATTACAGGGCACTGCATCCCCTCTCCAGGGCCCCACACAGCACTTGGGCAGTTAGCCCTATGCAATCGCAATATAAAAGACACAGCACACTCTTGGGAGAACTATGCAGAACTTGCACCGTTCCTTAGCCTAAAGGATTTGGCTCAACATTCCAGTCGTAACGCAAGGCTCATCATTTTGGGTAGTGGTGAATATTGTATGAACAGCAATGTTGTGTAAAAACAGCATATTCTTCTTGCTTTCCCTCAGAAACAAAAGTTTATTTTTGTTGCATACAGATGGAGATTCAATGTTTGGAGATTCAATATAGATGCAGCCTTCTAGAAGCATTTTATAAGGTGGCGGTAATGGCCTGAGAGTTACTAAAACCATATTTGGTAAATTTACGAGTCTAAGCAATACTGAACCGATGTAAAATAAATAAGGAAGATACATCCACAGTGTTCATTTGAAACTTTGAGAGGCTGCTAAATATTTGGCATAAGAATTGGAGTTTTTTTCTATCTTAAGACTATTGTATCTGGAAATGAGGGTGTGAATATATATAGTTTGCAAAATTTTTAAGTTTTTTTTCTTAATTGGAGCTATGCCCTCTTTAACATTTACTCTTGATTATTTCCTATTGACAGTCACTAAAACAAAGAGTGTGTATTAATCCAGACGAGAGTTTCATTCATCGACGGTGAGCTATAACAGGATTATTTGCAAGTGCAAAGATCACTCACATGAATAAAGATCTGGTGCATCAGTGACTCCACTGATAAAATGAATAAAATCCTTCTCCAAACACAATCCAAATATGTTTTCTTGCTACTTATCCAAGCAAGTCTACTTTTGTGTTGTTCCAGTTTAATTAACTGAAAACACATAATTATTAATGAGAGCTCGGATAGGGCAGGAGAGGAAACATGCTTCTCAGTGATCAACTTGCACCACAACACAAAACCAGTTCTGTTTGTGCAGGAAAAGCAACCCCCTCCTGCTACATTATTCCATTGATCCACAAACATTTACATCTCCTTTGTTAACTAGTTTTCTGTAGAAATTTCATAATCACTAAGGAACGCTCTTACAACTGCACGTCACGAAACTTCTGTGAAGTAAACTTGGATCAGTCTAAAAAACAGTGTCTATTCTTGCCTTTAAGTCGCGTTATATGTCAAATCTGTTGGGCTTTTCTTGGACGTTCATGAGTCATTGTAAATAATTCAAACTGGATTTACAAAAGAGAAGAGGCTGTACAATGAACTTAAGAACTGCACGTTACTATATCCCTGACAGTCGAAACTAATAGAAGTATTTCATAAAGCCCAATCATAAAACGTTTTCTTCTCCTCTTTCACATTGTTTGCGATCTACATTCAATATCAGGTTGATGAAAATGAACATTTTGAAGGATTTCTGTCCAACATAGTAATAAAGTCTAATTAACAAGTTATTGTGGCTATGGCAAGAGAATACTCTCACCTGAATAAACTCGTTACCCGTACAATGTGCACTGAAACTAAACAAAGACAACATTAGTAGCTCACAAATAAACAAGAAACACCTTTAAAGTATCACTGCAGCAACATTAACGCAAGGTGCACTCCCCTCCCACGTCAGCAGGCTGTAACGCACTGCTATGGGAAGCCGAGACCAAGAACACACTATTTATTTATTTATGTATTTATTTTAAGGACTAGGCACTTTAACAAGTAACAAGTGTTCTGAGTTACAGGAATTAATAACATATTTTGAAAAGTCATGTTCAGCTTTAAGTTTCAGGGTTTAAATCCTATCTTTAAGATACCTTATAAACGTGATGCTGGTGCTGCACAATATGAGCAACTGCAGACACAATACAAACCTGGCTCTATGCACCCAATTTTTGATTAAAAAAGTGATCAGCAGGTGAAGATTTGCCTTGAGAACAGTTAATGAGCTGCAGAGTTTTTTGGTTTTATTATGTACACTTATGAAAGACAGCACTAAAATATGGAATCAACCAATGAAAGATTAATAATTAATATGTTCTGTAAGTCAGAAAAAAGTAGAATTAGATCTGAACCTATCACCACTGATGAAAACAGGCTTTCTCCAGCTGTCTGGTTTAGGTCATGTCAGATCCTCTAGCTGAGCATTTCTAGTACAGAAGCGCTCTCTCTCAACAATCCAGACTAATTTTGAAAGCATACTCTAATCATTTTCGCTACCTGAAAGCCTGGCTTAAATTAATGTAGAATCAAGAGCAGCGCTTACCCTAAAGGGGTGTTCGAAGGCCTGAGTGTGGAAAGCTCTCAGGACACCGTATTACCACTGCAAGCCAAAGCAGCAAGAATTCATGGGGATTTGTCCTGTGGAACATCTCCAGCCCCAATGCTGACTAACGGTGAGATGAATTCTCTGCTGCAAAGCCACACCTGTCCAGCACTGTCACTGCAGCAGAGCCCGGCTGGTATTATATGTGCTGTCCTTCCAAGAAGGATTATTAAGGAGAACACAACCAGTGTCCAGCAAAATAAGGACGGCAAACAACATCTGTTTATTTAAACCAAAGATAGTCCCACATCCTCCAAAGATACTACTTTTTCTTTCATCCATTAAATCACTGGGCATTTTCTAGAGGCTGGGACTTCTATTACAGTGCTATGGTTCCTGCAGGGAAATAGAGAAACTATCCACAACTCCTCAGTGGAAATGTAAACATACCCCACTTTGTTGGATACGCTGACCCTGGCAGCCACCAGTGGCCTCAACGCCTGCTTAACTACCTTCCCATTACTCAGAAGAGTAATTCCCAGCTCATGCATCAAAATTCAGCCACAGCAGATCTCCACTTCAGTCTTCCCATCTCCTAGCTAACATGATCTTTCCAAGAGAGACAGGTAAGTACAGCAAGATGAGGTATAGATAAGCCTATAGGTGGCACTCTTGCCCTGACACAACACTGAAGGATCATGAAGCACTGGTCCCTTAGAAGAGAGAGGCTCATGTCAATTAAGAAACCCATTAAAAGCATTAATTCCACAAAGCACTTTCAATGAACATTTTCGATTTTATTGTCAACACACTTAAAAACAGAAACCTATGTTCAAAACAATTATTTTTGAGAGTACTGAAATACAAAATATTTCACACAGAAGTTTGTTATTGCAACACAAACAGAAGTGAGACGTAGAATATGCCGATGTGTATTATATGTGCTCCAAGTCATCACAAGTTTAAGAACTGTACCACTACAGAATTGTCACACAGGACAGTGAGCATTTGACTGTTTTTAAGTATCACTGCTGCATTTCTAGTATTAGGCATTTACTTGGAAACTTCCTAGCAGTGGACACAGAACAGGATAATTTTGTGTTCAAGGTTTGTTTTGAAAGCACCATGACAACAGACTGTTCAAACTACTTCCTTACAGAGGGAAGTCTAAACAGAGACAATTATTGCAATTATGGCTTTTTAGGGGTAATGTTTACTATTATCTATGACAGGTTTGTGAATATACAATAACAAGCAAAATCAGTATTTCCTCATAGTTCCTCCTAGAAAGCAAAACCAGTGTTGTCCATTTAAAATTTGTTCTTTTTATAGTAAAGAAAGCAAACTCTTATATTCTATACAAAATGTATGTGCTTGGCCAGGAACTGACCAGCTTTCCCTTCTTCTAGATTCTGTAAAACTAAACTAACCCAAACACGCAAAACTTCTTTATTGGTTACCAGCAAAGAAGTTCTGCCAACTTTACACAATAAATAGATTTCTGCTTAATTTAAGTTTCTTCCCAAAGAGCGACATGACTAAATGAGTTGTATCGGACAGTGACACACATATCATGCTCCATCACCAAGACCCTAAGCTTAGTCAGAAGGGGAGAGAAGAATGGAGCAAGGGGAAAGGAATGTCCGTTCTAAAACGACTGAAAGATTTATGCTGCACTTTGCTTTTCTCTTAAAGGTCCCGAAGAAAGGTTTTCGACAGCTACCTCAAGGTTACTTCTCCCACAAGCAACTCGGTTCAAAATTCAGCTTTGAACAGCATCTTTTCCTGAAAAACTGAGACAACCCTGCAGTCCGACACTTAATGACATTCCTGGCTTGTAACAACACATATTCGTCACTCTCCTCATCGTTTGCTTGATCGCTTTTCATGCTTATCCTTTGTGTGCTGGTTCCTGTTTCGGTGCCTTGGAGGAGAGTAGCTGACTCTCCTTCTGGACTGAAAGCTGGGTGTATATGGGTGAATTCTGCGTTTCTTTGGTTTTTCTTCTTTCCTGCTTTTGTTTGGCTCAGGCTCCTTACTGTCTTCCTTTTGCTCATGTTCTTGGTCTTGTTCTTTTTGAGATGGTAACGTGTTTTTGATGGTATTAATAAGAAATCTTTTATTTGTACCAGCAAGAGGACATTTCAACCTGTAAAGACATTTAAAAGTGATCAAAAGACAAGATAAAAACATCCTGAAACAAGTCTGAGATTTTAACTTCAATAATTTTGAGACAGGTTTGTGCTTTTGGCTTTCCTTGCATGCCACCTAGTGTAAACTCTCAGTACAGAAAGATATGCTCAAGGTTGTCTCCATTCTCCTTTTATCTTACTCTTTATAGGATGAAAATTATTCTACTTCAACACAGTGAAAATCCACATGATTTTCACAAGATGGTGTGTGCAGGGGGAAGCAGAGGACAACAATATATTTTAAGGTTGATGGTGCTTAACTTAGGTATTCAGGAATCAAGTATTTAGCAACATATTCTAAGTCAAATCAGAATGGTTTACAAGATCATAATCTACTAAAGTCAGCATTATTTAACAAACTGAGATATTCAGAAAGTAAAAGATACACTTACATGAAGAACGCAAACAGCTGTAGCGATAAAACATGTACATGAGGCATACCAATTTTAACTTATATCTGGCAACCACCAAACAAAATGTTTTATTTTCTTTTTCAGAAAGGATACTTATCCAACTCTTTTCCATTGTTTCTGACTTTGTCCTCTTGCAGCTTAACACTTTTGCACATAATTTATCAGCTAGTTTTAGTAAACAAGTACTGTACGTTTAATTTATCTTGTTGGTATCAGCTGTACTCTACTTATTCCCAATTCATCATCTCTTAAAGAATGGAATGAGAAATAACAAGTTTGAATATATTCCTGCAGTAAGCAGAAATCACTCTGAAGACTTTGTTTATAGCGGGAGCCACCATGGTGCTTGTCTTCACAACATTTTTGAGCCTGCATGCTAATGGAAAAGTAACATGATTACTCTAAAAAAGCAGAGCTGTTGGAGATCACAGTGCCACTTACTGAATCAACTATGGAGTCAATGAACCCTAACACCACAATGTTAAGATCAGCTATTTTACTTGAATATTTTGTGTAAGTGTAGAAACTATACCCTGACCATTTAAAAACCTTTGACACCTCTGAATAATCAGAGGTATCAAGAAGAACAACAAGAAAATTGTAACGAAGATCCCATCTGATTATTTAGCATACTTCATGACTTTTAACTGGACATGGCATTTACCGTGGTGTTTTCTTCAGGTCTGCCTACTAAGCATTACTGATAATTGTTCTTGTCCTAAATCCTTGAAGAACTTATGAGAGCCATTTTAGAAGTATACATTAAACAGTTACACTGTTTTATTTCCACTAGGTATTTCCTGACACATTTCTACAGCACAACTAATTTTAGAGTTTTCTAAACTTTCTGCATATAAATCTACACCCTTTTACTCAAATCCTGGTTAAAAAAAATATTTTAAAAAAGTCTGTATCTGTATCTAGCATAGCTGTTTTGTAAATTAGGGAGACACTATTTATCCATTAACTGTATTACTAAGTAAAAATACATAGCTAACATATGTCAGTAGACTAGGGTTTGTACTTCGAGCTACATCAGCTATGAACATGGTGCTGAACATGCCATGGCACAGGTTACACTCAAGACATAACACAAAACAGCCAACATTTAAGTCCTCTGTATGTCTTATGCCAGCATTAAACTGTTGTATCTTAACACTTCCTATCAAGGAGGGCAGCTTTCTCTAGGCTGCATCCAGGGAAAAACTATTTCACATTTGTCTCCTTCCTCTTGCTTTTTCTTAAAAGCCAGTGCATTGATTAAGCACTAATATATATAGCACCAGAATGAGACAATCTGCCCTAAATAAATTCACCTTGCTGAAGTATTTATTTCTTTTTGGCACTACGAGTGCTGCCTGAGCTATACTAAGAATGAAAACGGATCAGAAATGCAGGGCTTCAGAGTCAGCTAAGAGATGCCATTAGTTCACCATCACACAGTGATAAAAGCGAGCCACCGGGCTTTCACGGAGCAGCAGTTAGTTACGGCACTGAAGAGAAACATCCGTCCTTAGTTTTATTGACCTCAGACTTCAACAAAGCAAATTCTGCCTTTAAGTCTTAAAGAAAAGGAGATGTATGGCACATGCTACATTACACATGCACACACACAAGCCCATAATGTTTACATATATCCATGTTATATACAGGACTGTGAAGATTAAAAGTGAACTGTATTAATCCACTGCTATCTTTGAGAGCATTTCTAATGGTGAGAAAACTGTAGAATACTCCTACTGTTGACCTCCCCGAAGACCAGCCTTTGGCTTGCTGTAGGTCTGATCCTGCAACGCTCAATTCAAGGACAGCTTTGCCCTCAAGGTAAGTTCTGAAGGGCTGGGAGACAAGCTCAGCCTATGCAAGGTGGAAGGCAATACTGCTGACTAGCGAACAGTGCCACAGAACAGTTTTTAAAAGCTTTTCTTTTCTTACAAAAATAGTAAAAGACACGTGAAAAGAACATTAAAGTTCCAAACTGAAGTATGCCTGAAGCAGGGCTGCAGGCGTGACCAAGGCAAGCACACAACCTGCAATTCTAGAGCAGCCTTGTCTACAAAAGACTCCAGTTCTGTAGCAATGTATTCACTCAATGTAAAGGTTCGCTTTTTGCTTTGCATGCTCCAAGAAGGTAAATCAAGCTATTCTTACCCACAGAACCTCATGCCCCTCCACAGACAAGTCCCACACATCCCAAATCTCTCCACTATGCAATGACGAAGTGTCAACGTTGCATTTTGAGCAAGAAAAAAATATTAAATCCATTATTGCGAACATAGGTCAAATCTTAACCCTACTTTTGACATTTTAAGCTAACTTCTGTGCAGTAACACAGAATTTCCAGTCAATACCTGTCATACCTGTAGCAGTGCAGGTCAGCACAGAATTGTATCACACAACTTCTTATCAGTAAAACACACTGACACCACTTAAGACACAAGAGTACAGTGCCACGTGCCACAGCCTTTTCTCTGCTGAGTAACTGGACATATCAAACAGGCTTGGTACAGTCAGCCTCGGCATACAGAGTAAATCAGATCTTTCCAGGAAACACAGTTCATTATGCACGAACTTACAAGTACATTTCCACCACTTCCAAACTGCCATGGAAAACACAGTACTCAACAGAAGAGTGACTAAAGGCAAAAAAAAAAAAGCAGGTAGAGGTTGTTTTGCCAAACCAACTAATCTAGGCTGTTACCCTTTCACAGGGGATCTCACAAAAGAGGATGCATGGGACAACACTGCAAGCTTTTACGTATAGTCTTGGCAGTAGATACAGGTGGCAGGACTTTGGATAGGAACCTGTGCTCTGATCACAAGCTTTTAACATATGTACTTTGCAACCTCTGTCTGTACCCTATTTCTCCTCTTTTTCACATTCAAATGAAAGAGATGTACTGGAATCACATTGCAGTGTTTCTGCACAGTCATGCAACACCCATTCAAAGACAAGATCCAATGCAGCATTCCGCAATTCCGGTGCCCTCAGACCCTTCAGCCTCATCTTCATTATTTTGTATTCTGCAGTACTTCTAACAGATTTGGTATTGAACAGAAAGCTATCTATAGGAATGAAAGCAATTTTAGGATTGCTTTACAAGAAATAGGGTTAAAAATAATTTAATGTTTCCAACATTTATGTTCTTTTTGCAATTTCATCTGCTCTTACAATGCAAAGCTGAACAAACCATCCCAAAATATCCTGTTTTCCATCTTATTTTAGTAAGCAGAGAAGATTACGTTCAGTTCAGCCTTAGCTCACTTTCTACCAGCATCTCTGAAGACCAGACCTATACATTGGAGAAAAAAAAAATAGCCTCTTGAACTTGTCTACACAGTAGCTTTTGTAGCATTTTAACCGCCTTTCTCAATTAAAGCAGAACAACCCCTTAAAACCCCTAACTCCACTGCTATAACAAGCTTATGAATTATGTACACAGAACCAACAAAATCACTTAAGGAAAGCTGAGCTTTTAGCTTGATTTTACCTAGACACACAATGGAAATCCCAGTATCTTACAGCTTTATTCCATCTAATGAATCAAGGATATAGTTATCTAACCATTTCAAGTGTTCTTACACTATTTGTCCACAACTTCCCATCCCGGATCCAGCTGGCCCTTCAAGTGTTAACTTTCAGACAGCTGCTCTCATGTCTTTTCTTATCTCAGAAGTTCCAGCATCACAGCAGCATCACTGAGATTTAGCCACAGATTCTGCTCTCTTTTGCTCAATGTTTCCAGGATTAAGACATCTTCAGAAGAGGATCTTCCCTTCCCCTTCTCTCACACATTTTCTTACTTGTGATTAGCTCCGCTAATGCTTGAAACAGATATATCAGCAGGATCTACGTCATGTGGTATCATAAGGATACAGAAGACCCCCAACAAGAATCACTATGGCCATAGAGTGCATACAAAAGGAGCACTGCAGGAACTAGAAATACTGCGGTGCTGAGAGCAAGAATCTTGAGGACATCCAAGGAACAAGTCAACATTGAAGAGCCAGTAATGCAAGATCTACAAACACCAATATCGAGTATTTCTTGGATGAATTTGCCATGGACCTAGATACTATCAATCTAAGCAGTCCTGAGAGCATGGAGGCCAGTAAGCTAGGACTCCTAACCAACTAAGAGCTCATACAGCCCACTGGCAATACTGACAGTTGCTCCATGTCCAGAGAGTCTCAGATTATGTCCCCTCCCACATAAGCTCTTGCCTGATATCACTGCCAACCTCCCTGTTTGGGACAAGCCTTTTTTCTACTGGCATCTAACCCCTACAGCTTGCAGCACCTACCCATGTCATCCACAGCAAATTGGTAGGACAATGTAACATTGGCAAAACATTCCCAAACTGGAAGAAATACTAGCAACACTGTCCCATATTTCAAGGTTGAGTCTTTGTATCACAGACTGTGGGCTAAAGGATGACCGCCTGGTATATTTTTTCTGTACCTGTCAGCTATGCTAGCTCGGATGCTGGCAATTTAGGCTCAAAGAGCAGCTGACTATCCACCTCACACAAGGAGACAGCAAAAAGTTAGGTAGGGGTGCTTGGGGAATTTCTTCAAGCAGTGCACTTGAGCTATGGAGAACTAATCACTTGGGACAGTAATGGAGCAGTGGCTTGAACCTGAAAGCAATCCCAAAATTGCGTTCAGAGGCTTGCTGGCTAAGGTTTTGCTGTCATCAACACCCACCAGGAGACAGTACTCTTTTGTAATGGTATGCGCAATACAGTTCCCTGGGAATGCCACCTCCCCGCACACCTCCCTTTAACCAATTCCTGTCAAATGCCACTGACTCCAGAAATCTATTTACCAATATCTAACAGCTGCTGGAGAGCAACATAAACTGGAATCAGTGAAGTATGAGCAGTAGCAGCCTCTGCTTCTCCTTACCCAAAGACAGATGGCAGAACAAATCTTTTCTTCATAGGCCGAGTTGCTTCAACTATCCAGTGCCAATGCAGGATTGATGGCCTTACACTAGATGTCTCCAGGGTTTCTGCATCTCTTCTTCAGGACTCCTCTGACAAAGGGCTGAGGAAATCCCAGAAGTCCTCATGAAACACACCTGTAAGCATTTTGAGTTTGGCAAGGAAGGAAGGTTTTGTGTTTTACCTGTTAAGACTGTGCTTTTAGACAAGTTTGTGATGACCTTGTCTCTTTGCTTCTACCAGTTATGCTTTCCTGGATTTGGTCTACTAATATACATTTTCATGAACTAACTTTTCTGCTCATTTCATTTGGTATCCACAAAGCTCAGAGCAGCAGTCACCTTCCTCTCAATAGTTTACAGTTCCAAGGTTACATGTCAGTCCTGGATCTAACCTCTGAAGCCCTTCAGGATTTACCGTAACATCAGTTACATCTGATGGCATTTTGCTGGAGTGTGATACTCAACTGAGCATAGTTAAATTTCCTTCCAAATATCTTACCAGTTATCTCATCTCCCACGTACATATGCAATACCTAGTTGTTGGCCCAGTTCGGAAGGACCAGAACAGCGCAATGGGGCACGAAAAAATATTAAAGGGAAGAGAGCAGTGGCAGCTTCCAGCTGCTGTTCTGTCTCTTGCGCTTGCAGAACTAGACACCAAAGACTTATTGGGAATTTGCCTATGGGGAGTTTTATACCTTCCTTACGGCCATACACAGCAGCTGTACACTAGCCTATGCCAAACTCTACAGCAGCAGATTTGTGACAAATGGGATTACTACCAGTCGCTCTAAGGATAAATTCAGAGAGGGAAAAATCCCTGGAGAAGCATCATATACAAAAAAATAATCTCTGAGCGCAGGATATTCTGAGCTGCAGACTGCCTGAAGCTGGGATAGTACCTTGAGAAGTACCGCCACTTTTCTGTACTCTTCCTCCTCTGTTTCCTAAGCACTGGCTATCAGCCACTGATGGAGACGGCACTGCAGAGACGGATCCTTTGTTTGACCCAGTATAGCTATTCTCATGTGCCTCTGCAGTTGGAAGGATCCTTACTTCAACAGTCTCAGTTCAGGATATCATCATGCCAATCCCTATATCAACAGCCTTCCTCTCCCTGAAGCCTTCTTGACAATCTTCTCCTCCTACACCTTTAACACAACCCTGGCCTAGCC
Source organism: Calonectris borealis (assembly GCF_964195595.1). NCBI lineage: Eukaryota > Metazoa > Chordata > Aves > Procellariiformes > Procellariidae > Calonectris > Calonectris borealis. Next base: position 197,650,719 of record NC_134312.1, read on the forward strand.
AGCCACTATTCACTCTAGTGGAATCTGCAGCTGTTCTGAAGAACAGGTCACCCTTGGCTATCCCCTCCTCTGGCAGGTCTTGGGCATCAGGCTTTAGCAACCTGCATGTTACCCCGAGCTGACCATCACAGACAGCTGAGCAGGACCACTACTCTTTTACAGACAAGGAATAAGAAGTAGCCGGAGCCAGGAGTAGAAGCCCATACACACTCCTGGCAGGTATTCCAGACTGCACAAGCAGCAGTGAAGTTGCACAGGGACACCTGGTTATCTCCCAACAGAAATCTTTAGTCTCCAAACCTGGAATTAACTTGCAAATTCACAGTAACTAGATGCATGCAACACTTCACAGTGCTAATTATCTGCATTGGTTTCCCTGACCATTTGGCAAGGTTGACAGGGTAAAAGCAAGCTGTATCAGTATAGCTATAACCACTCTAGGGGACTAAACCAATTCAACTTTTTTAACACAAAGGGTATAAATTGCATCCCCAACAGAAATACTGGGTAAAATATACCAAAACTTGCTTAGAAAACATAAAGGATTAACTTTTTTCAGCAAGACACTGTTTTAATCTCTTCAGAGCTACTAAAACAAACATAGCCAAGAAATCAGCCGAGAACTTCATTAACAGCGCAGGCTTATCTTTTACTACTGTTGGTGGAGGAAGCCAAACCTATCTACAAATGAGTTTAACACAGTCAGCTGGGGCACTACTTGTGTGAACATCCCTAGATCTGATAGCTTCTTATCAAAGTCATATATATTATTTCAAGATGAATGACTCTTCTCAGCATGTTATTACTACTTTAATTACAATTACATACATTACATTCCATGATAATCTAGCTGTAATAACTGAAATACTGCACTGAAGAATTAATACTGTATTTCACTTAAGACTGAAATACTGTGATTCTTTTCCCACTTGCTATACAAATTAGCCCCTGGGTTTTAGGTTTTTTTTTTAGTATTAAAAAATACCTCCTTCCAAAATTGGATTATACTTCGAGTTCATTTTTGACTGCAATTTACACATGGATTCTCTACTAGCGGATCATTTATTATTTTTATTGGTTTAAGGGTTTAGGTTTCTTTGTCGGGCTATGAATTCTTTTAACTTAAACAGAATCTAACCCAGTAACGTGGCCAGTATGTAAGTACATGCACACTGAAGCTACCCAGTATTTTAAAGACTCACGAAGTTACAATCCAAACTTTGCAATTCCATCTATTATAAGGAAATACTATTACAGAAGCTACTCTGGGTTTTCCAGTTGCTTTGACTTCAACACATTCAGTCAAGCAATTTCATGCAGGTAGAATTTACGTCAACTTCCTTCTTATCTGGACTCAAATTTTTGCCCAGACAAATTAATACCTGGATGAAGACAAATTATTTAAGCATGAAGCAAATAAAAAGGTAGAGACTTCTGTCACACATTAAATGTAAAATTTATTTTGGCATCGGTCATAGCATTCATTTCCTCTTGGCACAACTTACCAACCCATAGCTCCCATTGTTTCAGCTCTGGTTCTCCCACGTTTTGCCTCTTTAAGTAACTCTTCCACAGCCTTCCTAAACATGAGGAAAAGAAAAAAGTTAACACTTGCAGAACACAAGAACTTGCCCCTTTATCCACTTACGTAAATAAAGTGGAGAGTTTCCTCACTGTAATGAATTAAGCAATAAAGAGGCTAATAAAATCACCTTGACTTTCTTACTAAGATAATTCAGATTCCTATGTGGCAAGATGAAAGGAAACATTTTGACACATTAAAAGCAATTAAAGCTGTTGCAAATACAACAATTGCAATACTAATTGAAGAGTAGAAATAAAGTGTGCAAAACTGGTGTATCACACCGAAAAGCACAGTCCCTATCACGCCACCTTGGGAATACTCTTCCCTGCTGTCACTTCACTTAGGTTCTTCCCAGTGTCTTTCAACCACAGCAGGCCTATTTTGAGCACAGTTAAACACCACCAGTAAAACAGCAAGCAGTCAGGTGACAGTAAAATCTGCACTAGCGTTGTGTAACAGTGGAAGAAAAGAGCTCATCTTTGTGACTATGATCCACCACCATCCAAAATGACCACCCTTTACGTTATCGGCATCTTCTAGAACAAACCGGCCTAAAGCAATTAAACAACTATGCTCACATCAAAAGTCATCGGAGAGTGTAAATTATGCAAATTATAGGTAACTCCTGCAATGTCAGTCTTTCAGTTCTCTTTACGAATTAATTTCAATCTCAAATAAAACTTAAGTAACTGCTCTACAGTACATGGTTGAAGTTAATGGGAAAACCAATGAACGGATAATGAGACATTTATTATATAAATTGAATGCATAAACTAACATTTTTGTTAGTTAACTGTAAGCAACTGTATATGTCAACCAAAAATAACTGCAAGACAGAAAAGGAAAGCTATGCACCTGGCTGTAATACCCAGTATATGAAGCTAAGCATTAACACCATTGACATGGGTAAGTCTGAAGGCTTGAGGAACTGAAGATAGGAGGTAATAAAGAGGGTATTTATTGTTTAGCTCTCCCAGCTATGATGTGCCAGAATGGCTGCTGGTGCTTGGCGAGCAACGCAAGCATCATCCTGATAGTACAAGTCTGTGTGTAGACTGTGCAAAAAAAGGTAACTGCCAACAGACTTTAACTCAAACTTCAAGGAAACCACGTCCCATCATGTTGTTATGGTATTATCAGCATAGCAGGATTTTGCTGCTTTGCCACAGATTACAAAAAGCCTGAGTATCCATTTTGTTGTCACGCCAAAATTGAGACTAGAGAAGTCGAGAGTCATCATCTAATAGCAGAAGCAGGTCTGAGAAGAAAAGCCAGCAATTTATATAGCAGGCCCATGTGAAGACCTAACAAGTTAATGCTGGACTCTAAACATCTAACACAGTGGTTTATTACTATTTAGATTATTAAAGACATAGAAAACACAAGAGGTCTTAGCTTTAAATGCATATACTCCATGTGCATAACAGGGAATGAAAATCGGCAGTACAGAATTTCCTTCAGTAGCTAATGAGAAAACATTATGCAGTTACACAGCAGCCTACATCTGTCAATCTAGATCTAACCTCCTTCAGTGTGTTAGGATCTTAATGTAAGCCTTTACCAGCTCCCTTCACCTTTGTGATCATGGATTCGTTCATTCATTGGGATAGGCTGGTGACATTTTATAAACACAGACACAGTTTTTCTTCTGTCTGTATTGCTTTTGGGCACACTTTGGTTTTCCCTGGCAACAGAAAACAAATTGGTGCTAAATGAGTGTGCTGGTTTTGGCTGGCACAGAGTTAATTTTCTTCATAGCAGCTAGTATGGGACTATGGTTTGGATTTGTGCTGGAAACAGTGTTGATAACACAGGGATGTTTTCGCTGTTGCTGAGCACTGCTTACACAGAGTCAAGGCCTTTTCTGCTTCTTACACCACTCCACCACGAGCAGGCTGGGGATGCACAAGAAGGTGGGAGGGGACACAGCTGAGACAGCTGACCCCAACTGACCAAAGGGATATTGCATACCATATGACGTCATGCTCAGCATATAAAGCTGGGGGAAGAAGAAGGAAGGCGGAGCTGTTTGGAGTGGTGGCGTTTGTCTTCCCAAGTAACCGTTATGCGTGATGGAGCCCTGCTTTCCTGGAGATGGCTGAACACCTGCCTGCCGATGGGAAGGAGTGAATGAATTCCCTGTTTTGCTTTGCTTGCGTGCGCGGCTTTTGCTTTATCTATTAAACTGCCTTTATCTCAACCCACGAGTTTTCTCACTTTCACCCTTCTGATTCTCTCCCCCATCCCACTGCGGGGGGGAGTGAGCGAGCGGCTGTGTGGGGCTTAGTTGCCGGCTTGAGTTAAACCACAACAATGAGTACAAGTGTAATGTGTATGAAGGTGTAGCTACTCTTTCTACTGTTACTCTGCAGTTCTGCTTGAATATAGTTTTCATATTTTATACTTACAACCAGCTATCACAGAACTACTTCCTCACTTTATAGTAATTTCCAGCAAGCAATACTTTAGCTAAAGATTCCTAAACAAGTCTCCAGAATCAGTCACAAGTTCTCAAACAACATATAAATAATCCTTGAACTCCTTTGTTCCAAGGGAAAACCATTCCATCCCACAAAAGTCTGAGAACTGTGCCAGATAGACATGCAAATACTCACAGGTCATAACTTTTTCCTTTGAGAGTTTGCATTTGAAGGGCTTTGCAGAGGAAAGCATCCAAGACTTCCACAAAAACAACAGTAGAGAAATGCATGAAAAACTGTGGTATTGCTTCTCTATGCACTAGTCTATTAATGGCACGTTGGTTTAAGGTTCCTCACAGAAGTCTCTCTCTCATATAAGGTTATTAGTATCATCTCAGTAGCAGCTGGGCTTGGGGTACTTCAAATCCTTTTTTAAGCATACATCTGACTGTGAGGACATTTGCGTATCCAGTCATATCACAGGCATTCATGGAAACCAAGTATCTGCCCAGGTAAGCTGTCACCTGTTCAAGTTACCTGCACCCAGATGCTAAGTACGGTGTCAGCAACCTCACCAGCTACTGCTGCCTTCCCAGGTAGGAGCAGAGGGGTGTGTGGGATGGCTACTCCCCAAGAACAAAAAAAAGGGTAAGAAACACAGGCTCTACCACTGAAACGTGGGAGATGTTGAATACACAGGTCCCCATGAAATTATAGCAAAATTCATTTTTTCTCCAGACCCATAATTTGCTATCTGAGCAGCCTGAGCTAGTTTATAGTGATGACAGCAGGAACATGTAGCCTTTATAAAAGCTTGTCCTGAGCATTCAAACAGCAATGTCAGACGAAGGGGAGGGAAGAGGAAAAAAAAGCGTCTGACACTCACTTACCACAGTTAGCAAACTTAGTGATTCTGTTTTGAGAAACCTGACTAGAAGGCAGATTAAAAGCCTGTCATTATTATTGTATTACAAAATCTGCCATTATTTTTTAATTAAAATCATAAATCAAAGTATCTGAGCTAGAAAGCACTAATAAATCACACACACATACATATTTTAAACAGCTACGACTCAGTTTTAGGGGAAACATCACAATAAATTAATATGGTGACACCAATTCTATTAACTTAGGTAGGAATTATAAGCCATTAAGTATTTGAGACTTTTCTTTTGCTCTGGCTATATCAAAAATCAGACTGACTTGGCATCCATTTTAGTAGCCTTGTAAGTCGACATCTTCTTTTCTTATCAAACGTTGTTTCCTAATATTGGTTTTTCAACATCACTCTTATTCACTGCACCTTTACAAAGCCCTTTCGACTTGCACAGACAAATGAAAAAATGCTCAGATCCTCTTTGAAATAACGCGTTTCCACTCACTGAACTTATATCCTCTACACAAGTAAGCCAAAAGCTTAAAAGCTATGCAAACAAGGTTTTTACATTTGCTTTTAGAGGCCTCTTGGGACTCAGCATTCCTTGCTCTCCATTTTTACAGCTTGGTTACAATACTAACAGTCCTGTGGCTGCCAGCTTCAGCTCCAAGAGCAGCAGCATGAGCAAAGGGAACACAGCACGCAATGTTCACGTGAGAAGAACTCAAACACTGGGGGATTGACAGGAGGGAAAATTTGGGACAGGGGCACATTTAAGAACACTCATTATTCTGGCATCTTTTATAGCAAGCACCACTTAAAACTTGCTGTGGCAATCCTTTTTGAGCAGTCAAGCTTAGTTGCAGAATTACAGCTACATGAATGTAAAAGCAATGATATTTTTATCTTCAAGAGTATGGTCCAAGACCTATTTACATTACTGAGGGATTACACTTTTTCCTCTATATTCCAAAGCTACAGGCAAAGCTCTCGTTGCATAAATCCTAACAACTTGCATCACAAATGCATGTGCCCAAAGAATGGGATAGTGTTAAAGACTCCAAAGTCAGGCAAAATCAGAGATATTTTCTATTCCTCACTCAGAGAAAGAGCGTCATCATTTTTTCCAAAAGATCAAATAGATAGACTGAAAAATGAATAATTGGTATAAAGAGGCATGTCTGATACAGTTACAGGCAATGAAAACACCATGTCATTACAGAGACCACCCATGTTTGTAACTATAGACCACCCTGTTAGGAGAAGATATATCACGCTGGATCCAAGAGCGGCAAGGCAGCCGTAGCTCCATGCCCAGGTCCAACCAGTAGTAAGGTTGAAAAACTCTTCCCAGCAGGCAGACGCACACACCACATGTACACACCACTGGCCACACTGATCACAGACACACAGAGTGCTCACATCAACAGCTTCATCCTGCTCGTCTCTCTGGCCGGGCATAGGAGACCCCGAGGCTTCAGCCCAACTCCAGTTGCTGGTACAGACCATCACACAGAGCTGGCTGGGACTCCCCTGGTCCCCCAGTACCCAGTCCCACTGTGGTCTTGCCCATAGAGACACATAGGCACACATGTGTCTCACTCCTGGAGAGCCCTGCAGTCTCTCCAGCAGCTGGCCAGGACTCCCCGCCTCCAACAGCTAGCTCCTCCCGTGGTCTTCCTCTTAAGAGATACACGCTCACCTCCCAGCTCCCACCTTATCCATCCACTCACTCGTGGACCCAGCTTGATCTTCACTAGCAGCCACATGCTCCTTCACACACCCACGCTTGCTCCAGTACTGCAGCACAGATAAATGGTTCCCCAATCCCACTCCAGTGGCTGACACTTGGTTTTACTCACTCCTTGAAGTGTCCCTGGTTGCTGGCACCCAGCCCTCCAGCCCAGGGTCCCAGCCCAACTGCTGGCATCCAGACCTGCACTTGTTCCAGTTGCTGGCACCATGGACACACAGTTCCTCCAACCCATGGTTTGACTCTAGTTGCTAGCACTGAGAAGCACACCCTCTCCCCTCAAATAGAGTCCTTCACCCAAGAAAGACTTAGAAAAGAATTTAACAGGAAGACAGGATGGACTGCACTGCTCAGGCGCAGCACACAGACAGACAAGTGTACCAACCAGCAGCCTATTCACACATGACCAGACCTTTTTATCCTCTTATTCCTCTATTTTCCCACTCTTGCTTCTCCCCAAATCACCTGAACCCATCCCTTTCCCCACCTTTGGCTCCTCTCCTACACATCCCATAATAAGCCTTATGCAATATCAAAATGCTCTTCCCCTGCATCCCATAATGCGTCCCACACCCCTAGACAGCAACAACCTTAAGTCCCAAAGGCGCTCCAGCATTGACTCATCTTGATGGGCGTCGCGTCTGGAGGCCGAGGTTGTCTCCTGCAACCAGCCCTAAAAGGGGCCCAGAGAAGATGTTCATTCCTCTGAGTCCTTACTGTGGATTCCCACCTGCCACTGTGTCCCTGTGCTCCTCTGGGCTCATGGTGATGGACCTCTGACGGGCTGGTGGTTCCTAGGATGGGCCTGGGAGAAGCCACGGCTAGGCACTATTTGGGCTCCCCCATCCACCGTGATCTCTCTTTAGTCCTCTGTGGGTGTGCCCAGGAGCTTTCAGCACATAACCTAACAACCCTGCCATCTCCACCCACGCCATCATCTCATTAATAACTGCTTGCAGTCTATAGCACTACTATTCAAGCTCAAAGGCCAGGCTGCTCGGCTCTTGCGATCCCCAAATTCATGCTTAAACCTACCTCCTGAAGCACTCTAGGTCCTGAGAGCAAGCTGCAAGCCCAGGAAAAAAATCAGCAGGTTTTCTTATCAATTTTCTCAAAGCAGTTTTATGCTGACTATACAACTTATTTTTAACCATGCATGGGACTGGAAATAGAAGAGGATGTTGGTATTCTGATTACATCTGAATAATTAATATCAAGACCTTCGGTCAAGTAAAGGACTGAAGATACTGCCTTCTGTAATAATGGAATGGTAATGAAGGCCAGTGTTATTTATGATTAACTCCTGAGAGTTGGTTTGTCCTATCTGCTCACACTTGCTACAAAAACTGATGAAAAGGAATGTCAAGAATAAAGCCCAGGCCACAACATTAAGAGCAAGAATGAAAAAAAGACACAAATATGCCACAAACTTCCTAATGTTTGTTCAAAGGCAAAGACGCTCCACATTGGACATGTGAATGCTCTCATTCTTTGTTGATCAGGTTTCTTACTTATTTAAATATTCTATTTGTCATTCCCATAGCTGCTATTTGCAGCACATTTCTGGGCTGATATTCTCACTAGCTTGAGTAGTGAACATTTCAAACACCAATTTTAGCTTGCAGATCACTTTTTTTGCCATGAATATGGGAAAGAATGGCATACCAAATCCTGACACTTCGATTTTAACTGTTAAAAACAACAGTAAGAATTATCAATTAATTTCTCCAAAGCACAAAGCTTACTTGTTAAAAAGTGTAATGGGGATGCCTGTGCAGCAAAAATACTAGACTATTGATTCTCACCTCAGCTACAGGCCTCTTGTTACAGAATTATAGCATTCCTTGTGATTCAGAGCAGCACCTCCATAGGAAACACTTAATTCCAAGTAAATGATGCTCCAAACAAGCTTGGTAAGCACTGCTAATAAGGTATGGTATCCAAGGTTGTGAAATATTTACAGCTGTTGAAAGACAGAAGGGATTATGGAAGGATTTGGACACACAGTGTAACAAAGCCACTTCTTTTATATTCTCAGAGAATGTATTTTCTGTGCTTTAAACACACAGAACTACCATGAAGACAATTTAGGAAGGGGAGGGGGAAAAAAGATTTTTTTGCATAGGGATGAAAATGGTGACCTCTGTAATATCCCAAAGGATATTTAGTTGAAATTAAGTAGGAAAAGCAGGTACATGTGCTTGCAGGGGAAACAAACCAAACAGATCCTAGTAGCTGATTTGTAACCTTTTTTTTTTTTTTTTCCTACTCACTCTTGGGTCATATCTTCACAATACCATTAATTATATATTAACAGCATTTAGCCTAGAATTTTCTTAGAATCACACTGTATCTCAAGATTCTGGGTCTCTGCGTCTTCACTGACGTACCAGCAAGTTCACAGGAAAAAATGACAGTTCATACTTCCAACAAAGGTTACTGGGTGCGATGAAGCAGAGGAAATAATTCAGTAGAATGTAGCTAATATTACTATTCTACACACCTGTGGTATTTACAGCTTTTAGAGTTTTAAAATCCAGAGTATGCCAACAGTCACATGGTAACTTGCAAGTCAGCATTCAGCTTCGGTAGCAGCTATCACTTCCTATTAAAGTGAGGAAAACATCAAACGCAAAGTCAAGCGAGAGTCAGACACAGTAAAACTGCAAAATAATAGCAGGAAAATGTGGCAGTAAGGATGAAATAGAACAAGCAAGATGAAGAGACCTCTCCTTAGATAATAACAAAAAAAATATAGGACAACTGACTTGTCTTAACAGATTATTGTTTGGGATGCTGGGACACAAAATTTGCTTCAGATCTGAAAAAACAAAAAGAGTTACGCTTCTTTTTCCCCTGTGGTAAATTAAATAAAAAACACACATACAAAAACCTTAAGCTGTTATTTAAGACTCGTGCATTGCAAGACAAGCTTGAATTCAGAGACACACTACTGAAAATATTCCAAATAAACCCATTTTTAAACAGTAAAAATCTACCTAAAATAGTTAACACTGTGGCTACAGAACAGAAATGCCACTATTTGTACGCTAAAGCCATATTACAAAGAGCCTAAAAATTATAAACTCTAACTACCATCGCTGTACTACTCACAGGAGAGTATGATCAACGGGTCATTGAATTTGAAACTAAGGAGTCATGTCTGTAAACCAAAGGATAAAGAAAGGCCTGTATTAGACTCTTGAAGACTGTACGGGGAAGCATATTTAGAGTAAGAAATACCCAAGTTTGACATCTAAATGCATATAGCATGAACTGAATTCAGGGTGCTACTAGCAAAGTGAGCTGTTACAAAAGCTGAGGGTATGAAAAAGTAACTAATGACAGGTGGATCACGTGCAGAAAGTGATAATCATCAAGTACACTTTATGGTACTTATAAAGCGTTCAGAGCTGATTAAACACATACAGAGGTGAACGGTAGCATGGATGGAAGACACCGGACAGCCAAACCCTACTGTGTTCCACTCAGTAAGTAATACTGAGCTTCATCTTCATTATCTACCACACTGCCATGGAAAAGGAATAGCAAATCCCGACTCAGTTTGAAGTTATGAGGCAGGATAAAACTCCAAATCTGGTTCCTGGGAAGGAGAGCATCAGAAGGAGACTGTGGAGCAGTCAGCTATAGCCGATGAGCGAGCGGCTATGCCCTGAACTGCCCGGAGGACCCCAAGTCCGCAGCACGGCAATAGCAGCCAGAAGACAGACAGCATGGAAGAACAGTGAGGTGGTTTCAACTTGCTATAAATGAAAAAGCATTAAGTTTGGAATGGCGCTAGTAAAAATAACATTCATGCATATATAGAAAGAAGCTTTAATTATTAAACTGATGATCCAAGAGCAGAAGTAGCTTACCAAGCATTAAAGGCCTCTTAGAAAGCATTATGCTCTCTAGCCCTTCCACCACTCCGGTGCTATGGCTTTTGTCCCATTTAAAATACTTGCCAGGTATAAGCAGAAACAAGTCATTTTCTACAAGCAGTCTCAGACATGGTTTCTTAAAAGTTAATGCAGAGAACCACAGGGAGAACAGTTCAGAAAGCCTCTGGTCATCACTTCACCACAACAGTTTTAAACAGCCGTAAGAAGTGTGCAGTTACTCACAAACAAGCTTGCAAAAAAAAAAAAAAAAAAAAGATTCCAATAACTACAAATAGGATTATTATGCCCAAAATCTGTGATAATAAACACCTAGAGTCTATTTCTAAAGCAAAAGTAAGAGAGGCCTGCTGTGACTGAGTATCCAAATATAGAAATCTGCATTTTAATCCTCAATGTTTACTTGGGAACGTTAACCCAGTACGCAAAGCAAGATGAATCCTCTCGTCCCAACGAAATGCAAGGTAGAAACCAATTTTATTTTCTGACAAAATAACTGCCAAGCGTTTTGTACTATTCCATACCAAGAACAGGGCAATTTTAACAATTAGTCAACTGGCACACCTCCAACACTGAAAATCAAAATTCGTAGAACAGAAGTTTAACCTTTTTTTTTTTTTAATTTTACCAAGTACACCTAATCACCAATTTATGACTGATGAGAGATGAGCCACCTAACACTTCTCAATCTTATTTTTAAATGCTATCAGCATGCATCACAAGAATAATTGATTTTTTTTTTAATGATGGATTTTTTTCCCATTACGTAGGAAGATTTATTTTCTGTTGCAACTCCCTCAGCGAGGGCTCCAAAGTTTTGTCCCGAGGACACGGCGCAAGCCAGCTGCCGGCTGCGCACCCCTCGGAGCGCACACTCCCCGCAGCCGGCGGGGCTGCAGCGGAGAGCGGGCCGCGGCGGCGCCGGGCAGAGCCAGGCCGGGCTCAGGGCCCTCCTCTCCACCGCCGCCGCCCGCCCGACAGCCGAGGCCCTCCGCCGGGAAGGGGCCGTCCGCGGCCGCAGCCAGCCCCGGGGCACACCGACGCGCAGCACTGGGCCCCGGCCGCGCCGCGCAGGGCCCCGCAGCCCGCCCCACGCGCCGCAGACCCCGGGGGCCCGTCGCGGGCGGCCCCAGACCAGCGCTGCCCGGGCCTGGCGCGGCGGGAGGCGACGCCGGGCCCTGTTCGGCGGAGAGGCCCCGCCGAGGCCGTGAGCTCCCGGGGCCGCTCAGCCGACCCCTGCCGCCGCACGCCCCTCACCTCTCCAGCTCCGGGTCCTCCTCCATGGCGGCGCGGCGAGGGTGGGCAGCGGCACCCACTCTCCCCCCCTGTAGCCCAGCTCCTCACACGAAGACCGGCGCCATGTCCCGCCCGCGGCCCGGCTCTGGGCGGAGCGGAGCGTCGGGGGCAGGCGCAGAGAACGGCGAGGACCCCGGCGGGGGAGGAGCCGGGGCGGTGCGAGCCGCGCCGCCGCCACACCCCGCCGGGCACCTGCGGCCGCACCCAGCTTCCCCCCCCCCCGAGAGGAGAGCAGGGGCGACAGCCGGCCTGGTGGGCTCCTGCGAGCCCCGGTGCATGCCGGCGGGACCCACCATAAGCCTCCAGCCCCGCGGTGGGAGCGCTGCGGGCCCCGCGGCGGGGGAGAGAGGCGTGGGGCGGTCACCGCTCTCTCGCCCGTGGCTGAGCGGGGCCGGGCGGGAGCGGGCTCGGCGGCAGCGCCAGGGAGGCGGGAGTGGGGCTGCCGCCTCCCGTCAGCGGCGGGGCCCCCTAGGCTTGCCCCTCAGCAAGGCCGCAGGGCTCGGGCGGGCGGGGACAGGTCTCCGGGCAGGGCAGGGCAGGGCAGGGCCGGGCTGGGCCGGGCCGGGCGCCGCGCGGGGCAGCTCCCCCGTCGGCCCCTCCTCCGCCCCGGCCCCGCCCGCCGCCCCCGGCCCCGCGCGGCGGGCTGTGATCAGGCGAGTGGCGGGGACACCCCGGCCCGGGGCTCCGCCGCGACCCGCCCCGGCCCCGCTCCCATAGGCTGCGGCGCACCCCCGCCGCGCGGCCCCGCGCCCCGGGCTGCCGCCTTAGTGGCGGAGCGCGGCTGTCACTTGGGCCGCGCCGCTGCCCGGGGCGGGGGACGGAGGCGGGAGCACCGGCCCGGCCCGGCGGAGACGCGCTCCGCTAAGTGCTTCCCGGAGTTTGGCTCCCACCGGGCGGAGCGGGCGGGCGGGCACAGCCGGCTCGGCTGAGGGGTGCGGCGGCGGCTGAGGAGAGCGCGGCGCGGAGCCGGCGGCGGTGAGTAACTTCCCTGCCCTGCTGCGGCGCCGGGCGGCTCAGCCTCCCCTCAGCCGGCGGCGGCGGGAGGGCCGCCAGGCAGGGCGGCGGCCGCACCCCCCCCTCCTCCTCTCCGCCGCGGCGGTGGCAGCGGCGCCGGGGGACTCCCCGCGGGGGCGGCGGGGCCGGGCCTGCTGCGGACGCCGGGTTGGGCCGTCCTGCAGGGGCAACAAGTACGATAGAGGAGCTGGGGCCCGGGATCCGCCGTGCGGGGTGAGGTGTCTGCGCCTGTGAGCAGCGTCCCCCGCCCCGGAGCCCCGACGGGTGAGCGGGTGCCGCTGCGAGCTGGGCACCCCGCGGTGGGTCTCTGCCCGCCGGAGGTGAGCGGGGGCTGCGCCCGGACCCACAGCGCGTCTCGGCGAAGCTGAGCTGTGGGCTGGGGCGCTGGGGACCTGCTCTAAAGGTGCCTATTTTTTGGGGTCCCTGAATACACCTATGCTGCTCTCGTGTAGCTTTATTAAAGAAGCTGCTGCCTGAAAAGGAGTCAAATTACTGCGTGCGGGGGAGGCAGAAGAACAGCTGCAAGCAAACCCCTGCTGCAGGAGCTGGTTTCAGGTTATGTGTTTTACAGCTGCGCCAGAGGAAATCAGAGCTGTATGTAAAATGTCTCTGAAGCCTATGTAGTTGGCAGCTATTTCAAAATGTTAACTGTAGTCCTCGGTGCTCTGACCCAGGCTCTCCTTTTTTTCCCGCATTTGTTAGCTCTTATTACCGAAAATGTGGTTTAAATACTGAAAACCTTGTGTCTTTTAAACTTTAACAAGGCATACTTTAAAATTATCATTGCTCTTGATAGAATGTTAGTACCTGGTCAACTAATTGAGGGAACAATTGCTGGGGCTGTGATAGTGACAAATCTGACAGTCCCTTGTGACTTTTCTTACCATGTTCCTAATGCATAGCGCTGATTGTTTACTTCTGTAGAAATCCACTATTAAGTACTTCTGAGCTTCGTCTAATTCCTTTTTTAATTACATGATACTGTGGGTTTGTTTTTGTCTCTGTGTGCAAAGTAAAAAATGTCTGTTAGGGATTAGCTTTGAGATACATTTGATAGTCTCTGGAAATAAATTTTGAATCACAAATGCATTTGAGCTTCTGTTCAAAAGAGAAACTGTTCTGAGCTAGGCTCTCATTAAATAAACACTTTGAATTACTGATTTTTTTTATTCTTCTAACCAATTCCTTTTGGCTTCACTATGCTTTATTCTAAGCTGCAATCCAGCAGCAGATCAAGGAGGCTTAGGAAGAAACATCAGATGGTTTTGGTTAGTGTCCCTACCACTTGGAAAAGAAACATGTTAGTACCATATGCTGCCCTGACTTTATTAAAACAAATTTCCTCAAAATGGAAACAAGGTATGTCAGTGTACTTGCTAGAACCATAAGACTTAATAGGATCCTTTATCGTTTACTCTTTTCTTTTTTAAAAAAAAAATATCAGCTCATTAAGAGAGGAATCCTCTTTCCTGAACACAATACTATATAAAATGATTAACTCCAAATTCAGCAGGCTGCAAAGAACACCATTGTACTTAATTAGGTTTTTTTTTAAAATAAAAAAGTATGTAATGTTATGTTTTGAAGTGCTTGTATTATTACAATTCTAAAATCTCTGGATATTGGGGGGAAAAAAAAAAGCATAATTTTAAAATGAGAGTTTTCAGTACTGAATTTCTAATTGTACTGACCCTTAACTCTGCTTAGTGACTTGGGCAAGAGATAGCCCAGGGCCTTGGACTCAGGTTTGAGATTTGCAAACACAGCGTGATTTCCTAACGCAGGACTTGAATCTTCTATTTAAAAAAAAAAAAAATATTAAGCTACAGTTTAGGGATGAAACTTTGCAAGAGGATTGTAAGCTGGTGATTGGGTGGAAGAGTACTGTTCTCTTGAGACGGGTTAGGTTAAAAAATAAGCTTACTAAAACCTGTCATGCGTAATTACAAAAATGTTGGCTTTGACATTGCAAGCTTTGGTATTTGTTTGGAGTCTGCTCTCCTGGAAGCACTGATGACCTTGGTGAAACTTTGTTTTTTCGTAAGGCTTTACCTGCACTGAACAGCCTGTCAGTCTCGATCTTGGTATATACTTACGGGCCTGTATCAGTAAAAAACAGCAGAAGTTTGTTAGCTTCTAGTTAAACTGTCTACTTGAAAATACCCTTTTTTTTTTTTATCCCATTTTTCTGTACTCTTGAAAAATGTCTTAATATAGTTGAAAGCAACAGTGTAGAAATGATACCAACAACATCAAAGTGAAATGTGTAAGGATATGATGTGTACTAGACATTGGATTAATATAAATTAATGTCATAAATCAGCAAGATGCTGCTTATTTAAAGAGCTATTAGATATTAAGAACTGTAACTAGTAAGAAAACAACATTCATTCAGTGTTAAAATGCTCCCTGGTGTAAAAGGCACCAGAGGAAACTGGTTGCCGATTTGATACAGCAGTGGCTTGTCTCTGATATTTGAAAATTCTTTGCTGATTTGGTTTGCAGAAGCAATTTTAATGTGACCCCATTGAATTGCACGCTGCTTAATTGCTTTATTAGGTCAATGGAATTTGTTCTTTAGAAATTGTAGAATCTTTCGAAGATGAAAATTCTTTTAAATATCAGTATTAAATTATGTAATTGTTGGGTCATGATGTCTACAGAGCAATAAAAAAAAACTAATGTCATGGTGTGTACTTTTTGTTTTCTATGGCCCCAATTCTGTAGATGTTTGCACTTACACATGTTTAATTTTAAACACCTGAGTATTTCTTTTGGAATTAGTAGGTCTGTTCTTAGGCTTAATGTAAGCCTGCATGTAAATGTTTTAAGGGTCAGGATTTATGTTCGCAAAGTTCATGGGATAAACCTGTTGTGTTTTCATACTGACTGTTCTGTATTCTGCATGAGATAATGTAGGTAGCTGACTTCTGCTTTGGAACTGGGGGCTGGTTTATTTACTGACACGTCAAGAGATGCTCCCAGCCCTGCTGCTGCGTTACAGTGCTGTACCTGAGCTGACTTCATCCTTGCAATGTGCTTTATGATACTACAGGCATCTCTTTTATTTCTGAAGTATTTTTACTGATATAAATGTGCATAGTTGTCAATCCTTTACATTCTTGTAGATGCTTATTTCAACTGATGTTAGTTTTGCAAGTAATTTAGGGGCTGGAAGAGGAGGGGAGTCTCTTGCTGAGTCTCTCACACTGAGCTGTGCACTAGATGGTGAAAAGAAAAGCTTAAGTATGCAGTTGTTTGATATAAAATCAGGTAACTTGTGAACACGCAAGATTTTAAATTGGTTTGCATTTCTGTGATTTTTCCACCCAATTAGTGGGAATTATTTTTATTTAGAAAACGGAACCTTGGGGTAACGTAGCTCAGTATTTGCAGCCTCATTTTTGTTTTAAGTAAGCAAGTTGTGATGTTGCCCTGGGGTTGTTCTGGCATTTTGTTAAGAATGTCTAGAATTTTCTTGCTGTCATCACAGCAAAACAGACCAAATGGGGTAAGAAAGTAATTGTGAGGTTATAAATGTGTCAGCTCAATATCATATAGAAGTTAATTTTTGCCCAGGCAGAGTTGGTTTACTTTTTGATGGAGTGATAGATGTCGCATTTTGCCTGGCTGTTTTTCTTTCATTCCACAGAGAAGAATGTGTTTTTATATTTCATTGCAGAGATTTGTCATGCTTAACCACTGTTTGATGGGGTGTACAGAATTTTTATGAAGAACCCTTATGAAGAGCAAAATGCAATTTGATCAAGGAATATATCCAGTATATGAACTGATACGGTTTTAAAATTACGTAAATGGTAGTAATAAGTGGTACTAGATAATGAATAAGAAGGAACTAAGACTTCTTTATCTTTTTTCTGGCAATAGAGCACAAAAAGTGTGGCGTGTTAAAGGAGAACCCACATGTGTCTGGGCGAAGGGAGGAACCCAGTAGTTGCAGAAAGGCAAAGCGGGGCTTTTGGATCAGGTTGCCTGGAGTGGTGTAGTGCTGTGAGATACTATTCAGCACAATGGAGAAAAATGAGCAACAAGCTACCTACTTCTGCATTGGTATGTTCTTTGCCGTGGGAGTGATTTTCAAGCATGCTATAGGCTGTGCTCCCCACCCCAACCCCCGAGATAGCACTGCCACTGCGTGTTCCCATGACCTTCTCCGAAGAGGTTGCAGCGCAGTGGAAGGTGTCAGGATGCCGGCGTCGTGCATTCCTGGGGGCTGGTTGGTTCGAAAACAATTGGGAATAAGCACAGTTACTGGGTTCAAGTCAGTCTTTCTATACGTTGGCACTTTTGTCAACTCTTGCAGTTATGCTCATTGTGTAGATTTTTTTTCTTTGCATACAATTTTTGCTAGAATCTGAGCTCTCCTCCACAGACAACCCTCTCTTAATGCAGTGTCATTTTCAAAATTTTGACCCTGAAAGGCCAAAGAATACTAGCGATGGAGAATTTTAAGCTCTTACCTTCCTGTGGCTTTCTGTGTTCTTCAGATTGGTGCTAATCCTCATTTCTGAGTTCGTACATAGGAAAAAGAAAGCTCATGCAGCAGAGGTTTTTGGCACAACAGAAGCAAATGGAAATTCAAGCGAAGCTAACAGATGGAGGTAAAATGTCGCTGACTTGTGTACTGAAACCAGTTCGTGGAAAGCGGTTTTCAGTGGTTGCTATATTGTGCTCGGATAAGCTGTCGCGTTCTGCCACAGGAATGTTGTGTTTGCTTTGAAAGGACCAACCCATGGGTTTTTTTTTTCTGACACAAAGCAACATTTCATGACCCAGGCGTGTCGTGATTTTTCTGGCTATCAAGTTTTGGTTGGCATTCCTGGACAAAGTCTTCATTTAAGAAAAAAAAGCAAGCCTTCTTTGCTGATGCATTTTACTTTGTTGTAATGTGAATGTGCTTTTGTCTGCGTACCTTGTATTAGTCCCCAGATGAAACGAGCTGTATCAGCAACATACTCTTAACGGCAGTAGAATAGAGCCTGTGCTGGGGTTTTCTGTGGGTATAGCAATGTCACCCAAACCATTCCCCTAACTGACATTGCTACCTGCTACACCAGCAAAAACAAAACAACAACAACAACAAGAAAACCCACAACCCCCACAAGGCTCTTAAGCTAACCACATTTTGACTTCAACACAGTAGGTTCTTCCACTGCCTTCAGTAACAGTCTGTGCAGAACAGAACAGTACATTCAAAGTCCATCTTATGGCTGGGTAGCCTACATCTAGAGCAAGTCACATTTCAAGGAGGACACTGGAGATATTAATATCTGTATATGCCTCATGGATAGTGCACTGAATATCTGCAACAGATTAAATACTTAAATATGGACCATATTAAGTTGCTTCTACACGTTTGGAGGTTAAAAGTTATAGAAAAAAAAAATCAGTAAGAGCTATTGTCACTCCATGCAGAGGAGGATACCTTATTGTTACTTCCAAGTTCATGCATTTATTTACCAATAGGCCACCCTTCCTTGTGTACTTGCCTCTTTTTATTAGATCTGTTCCCCTGCCCCATCGTTTTCTCCTGTATTTTTTTTTTAATCAAGTTGTTTAAAATTTGTTTGTAACCAGACTGAAATAGCTGTAAGTTGATCGATACATCACAAGAACACATGGATCTTAATGTGTTGGATAAACTTCAAAGTGTTTGCTATAAACCCCATTCTGATCATGTAGCTGTAACTGTACCCCTGTAGCTATCATACAACCCCCTGCCGCTCCCTGGGGCTGCCCAGACTGTTAATTGAAGTAACTTGTTTTTTAAACTTTTAAAAAAACTTTTTCTGTCAAGCTTCTTCCGGAGCAGGTTGATGAGGATTTCCTTCTGTCTAGCCTTTTTTTCCTGTCTTTATGTCTTTTTTGCTCTAGAGGGGTTTTCTCAGCTGTTTATTGTTACTGACAGAAGGTAATGAAGGCTAACACTGTGAATTAGTAAAATAGTTTTGTGTCTGTGCTAGATCTTGCATTTATGTTAATTAAAAACTAGTACAAGTCAATTCCAGGAATGTTTTTACAATTAGTCCATTACTAAGCTGTCATTGCTGCTTCTAATGAAGATTGAAGCTTTAAAAATGACAGGGTTTCCTGCCTTGTACTAAACCAGTATAAAATGCTATTTGTTCAACATTGAACACCTTCAGAATTTAGGTTTGCTTCTTAACTATTTTAATTCCTTTTAAATGCTAAAGGTAAAGCTAATCTCATCCAGGTTATATTAGGATAAAAATACAGATATGTGTGTGTACTTGTGGATCTGTCATGCATTTCATCTGAATGTCTTAAAAAGGTATGTAAGTTAGATCTTTACATACACATTACAAAGCTTCATAAGAATTCAGCGACAACCACCAAATGTGTTTCTTTTTCGAATCACCAGTTAAAAAAGGTATCTTGCTACTTCATCTGGCAAAATAATCACTCTTCATTCCTGTTATCTGGGGGATGGCTCAGCATGTCTGTTCAGCACTGATACTTTTGTGTTCTACAGCTTCTGATATGTGTCTGTCTATGGCTGGAAGTGACACGAGCTGAATTAGGCTTCACCGCATGTACAGCAGCAAATATACCTGTCGTGGTGTATTTCTACAGCGTGGGCATGATCCTGCATAAATAATACTTACGGTTTTAGTTGTGGGGAGTTTTTTTCCCCACGTTGAAATCCATTTTGACTGATAGCTGCTGACTTATCTATTGACTGTGGCTCTCCTGCTTTCTGCAGGGAAAATAATTTTCCGGTGAAGCAAAAGTGAAGGTGATTCAGTAGTGGTAAAAAGGAGAATCAGCATCACAACTTGTCTGTGCACTTGGCCTAAGCTGTCTTGCCATGTAAGCAGAAAAAGAGAATCTATGGGAAAATTAATACTAAAGTGAATGGTAACACAGAATTTTGGGTTACTGGAGTGTGAAATGAAACTGTTACAGTTCTTTCTTCTGCAGTAAGGGATGTGTGCCATCGACTAGAGAGATGCTGTAGAAGTGTAATGCTTTCCTAAGTCATATTTTGAAAAGTTTGAAAAGCTGTGAAGCCAGGAAATTTTCATAACTAAGTGTCATGCCGTTACGAAGCGGAAGGTATTTGATGAAGAACTTTTGGGTACAGCTTGACATGTTACCTCCTACAAATGATCAGAACCATATGGATTTCACAACAGGTATCGTTTGTCTTTAAATAAGTCTCAAGTTTAGTGAAGGCAACTTACTTCACACAGTAATGTCAACATTGTGCTGTGATTTTTTTTTTTTTTCCCCCCCCTCAAAGGGTCAAAGAGGAAAGATTGCTGTTTTAGCTGCGATACTGACTTTGAGGATAAAGAAGATGGTTTGTTCTAAAGTGTTGTAATAGGTGAGGCCATGTATACCTCAAAACCTGCTAAGCAGGTTAAGTTGAAATGCAGAAGAGAAGGGACTTCACTACAGTGCCCCCACACATGTGGGGAGCAGTTGCTATCCTGTATATGCTATTTTTTAGATGATGTATCACACGCTGAGTCCTACTTAGCCATCCATACAGCTTGACTGTACAATTGAATCTGCAGTGGGGGACCCTTGGGGTCCTTTGTGGGCATGAGAGTCTTTGTGCCTGGTTCTGCTCCCGAGGAAGTCACTGAATTCACCACAGCTATGATGATGTGGTTATAGCAAAGCATCCCTTATGGGATTTCGTTGCTAGGGCTCAATTGCTGCTGGTACAAATCTGGTTAGCATTCTACTTGTCATTGATCTTACTTTACATATTTGTATATATATACACAATTAATTTCTGTATATAAACAAATAAAACAGTATAAAAAGGAAAAAAACCAAACCCTGTACTTACTCTTTTCTTTCAACATTTTTTTTGCTCTCTTTTCTTTCTTTCTTTTCAGATCTTAACTTAGAAATCCTTCCAAATTTAGCTCTAACATTAAGCATTTTGTATGGAATAATGAAGTTGAAATACAGTAGGTAAAGACGTTATAGAAATCTGATCCAATATGTTTTTACCAACTTAATTATTGTTTAATTCTCTAGTTTTTGCTTTTGCTTCTTAGTTGTGGAGTAACTTTATTCTTCTGGTGCTGTCAGCAGTTATAGCAGTGAGGAGGTTCAATAATGTGTTGTTTAAATAGAAGATCTGTATAAATATTATTGATTATCAACATTGGTTATAGAAAATGTCGTGAATAATTTATGGATTTATTGGGGGGATTTTCACATTAATTGCCACAACAAAAGTTTGGAAAACAGTAAATGAGTGATGGAAAAATAATAACATTTGTAAGATAGAAGGAGTTATTTTCTTCATTTTCCAGCTGACGAGTAGGTGCATATAAAAAGACAGACATCAGATTGCTTTTGCTATCATCATATAATATATATTGCTGTAGTCCAGAGGTTAAGTTCGATCCTTATTTGATAATAAACTTATTCAGTTTTCTGACTTAAAATTAGCCTGCTTCCCAAATTTGAAATAAAATGGAAGCAATCAAAAAAGTGGAATAACCAATCATGTAATCAGATATTAAAGCTGTATTTAAATATATTTCAATATTTATTTATTTATTTATAAAATAGCATTTAAATAGATTGATAAAATTCTTTATTGGAAAAAACGTTCTGCCTTAACATGAATTGGATTAGGATTTAATAAAGTGAATTACTGTTTTCTGTTTGAGGGGCAAAAATATTTTCCCCCAAGGTTTTGCTTTTAAACTACCATCTTTCTTCCCAGATGTTCTCGAATACATTCTGCATTGTTTTAAAACAACTCTAATCTTTAATACGATTATCTGTAAACTTCCTTTGTTTACTGAGGGATTTTTTCAGATTATCAAATCATTTTGTATACAAATCCTCCTTTTCTTGGTGCATACCGTAAGTCTCCATTTCATGCCCGAGTCAGTGCCCCAAATGAAGTCGACAGACATCAATTATTGAGGATTATTCTTTGCATGCTGGGAAGTGAAATCAAGTCTCCGGTCTTGATTCATGGTTTGTTTCAAACATAGGGTAATGAGATAAGGTGCAGGGAGACACCGGAGCACATGCATTGATTTGCAGCATAAGCATAGGCAAGTTACTTAAGAGTATATGGGATTGAGAAGAGAAAATGGTTGGAGCTGAAGTTGTCATGTGCTTTTAAAGAACTCGGTCAATATGTTTTCCTAATACCCATACACCAAAATGAGAGGAGCTATCTTCTGTCATCGTGGTGGTGATATTTCATTATGCTGGGGCACGGGATAGCACTTAACAGGAGGGAAGAGCCCCTCTGTCCCAGTTCTCCATCCCACCTAAGTGTGGCCTGATGTGATTTGCTCTGACTCCATCAGACTTCACAAGCTAAAATTGTACTCCGTATTTCTCATGCACCAATAACTTTCTTTCAGTGGGGTTTTTAAAGAGTGAAATCAAGCAACCTAACTTTGGAAATGTGCTTGTGCATCCCTCATGCTACTCCCTTTTGTGTCCATCCTTTGCATGGGACTGGGCTGCTAGGGGAAAAAGCTTTTGAAACCAGCAACTGGGTTACAGCACAGGTTCAGGAGGGGTGGGGGAATCTGAAAGGCAGTGGGTAAGCTGAAAAGTGGCATTTCTTAATTTTGTAAATTAGCTTGCAACCTGAATCATCATGTTTTAACATTGCTACATGCAATTTTTGACATTGTCTTTTTAAATGATTGCAACAGTTGCAGCAACTACATCACTAGTAAAATCCTTACTGCTTATGAGGTATAGAAGGAGCTGGCAATGCTGCCTGAGCTACAAGACAGCTTAGAGATAGGAGAAAACTTTATTATCCTACAGAGGAAAAGTAGTCTGCTTGTTTTTTTTCTGGAGGACAAAATGATCCGTGAGGATTTGGATCCAGCCAGGTTTCCCCCACTGCAAGTTCTTTCCAATGCTGGCAGCCTCTTGCGGCTCCAGCTGCCTGGGTTTCCCTGCAGAGCGTTTGCTCTTGGGTGTTGTTTTGGCAAGCTGTCTTCAGGCTTTCTGAAGAACAGACAAAAGAAGGGAAATATAAATTTTTTCGAAACCCACTGTGGAATTTCTTGGGACAGAGCAAGCTATGCAGGCACGTGAGGATTTTTCACGTTTGAAGTTGTTAGAATCTGTTGCAGGGAAAAAGGTCAGATGTGAATACAGGAGCCTGATGTTTCCCCGTCAGGACTGCCCCTCCATCCTCTGGATGCAGGAGTTCAAACGCCAAATGCAGCAGGGGGAGGTAAGAAGGAAGCAAAAGAGGATGTGTCTTCGAAGGACGAGTCAGTGCGGTGAGAGCTTTCCTTGCTGGCAAAAGCCTGAGTAAGCAGGTGGGGCTGGCAGCGTGCCCTGAAGGTTAATGTAATCGGTCGCCAAGGCAGAGGGGGAGGCGAAGCCCTCCCTTCTGCCGGGGTTCTCAAGAAAGGTTCTCTGAGAAGGCTTCTGGCTGCTGCCTCTCATTTCACCTTGGGTGCTGGGAGAAAGAAATGGTAGCTAGGACCGAGATGATGCAAGGCTCAAAAAAAAAAGAAACTAATGTATTTAGTATCTGTTTAGAACCACGTTTGTTTCTTTGGTGGCTCTGACCAGCAGCAGGGCCGGTGTTTCATTTCTTCTGCAGCTCAGCTGCCTGGACGGCCTCAGAGGCTGCCATCCACCCCCCCAACCTCCTGAGCTGCCTGCCGCACCAGCCGAGGTTTTATGGTGCCTCTGAAACTATTCCTGGATGTCAAGTCTATATTGGAGAAATACTGCCAAATTTTTTTAGCGCTAATGCAGGAGAGGTCTAGCTGAGCACAGAGACAGTGATATTGTTAATTTTCCAGGCTGTTGCTATCTTACTCTCAGCTCTCCCTAGACATCCTCACCATTTTATGTTTCCTTTCTAATGGCACGAGCAAAGATGTCATAATATCCAAAATCAAATGTACCAGAAAATATAATAAATTAGAGTCGGGCTAGCAGAGTAATTGAAGAATAAACTGAATTTTAAACAACACAAGATTGCATTCTGAACTGATTGCTATGCACAAAATGCACCAGAGGAGTGTGACTTCATGTAGGTTTACAATTGATGGCAGCATTTCCTAGATTGCTACTGGTAATAAAGAAACGAAAATGGTTTGAAGTTTTTTGAGTTAGTACCACAACATAATATCGCAGCGAAGGAGAAGTACCATTGTAGTCACACTGCAACTAATTCTGGGAGAAAAATTTTCTTGGTGCTTTAGTTATTTATTTGTTTTAAGAGGTTTACATGTATTTAGCAATTCTGGAGTTTATAAAGCCACAAAGTGAGTGCAGGCTTTGGCATGGAAAGAACTAAATTTGTCCTCAACTCCTAATGTAATTATTCTAGAAGAAATTACTTAGGAAATGTAACAGTACAGTGGATTCCTCTCAATTCAGAAGATTGAGTTTAAGGACATTTGGTGTCCTTAAGGAATTCTAAGGTTGTTTGCCAGGTCAGTTTTATGGCAGATAGGCTGCATATTTTGCTTGAATAATTTTCTTATAATTTTTATTTCATTAAAAACAGGTAATGGACATACATAAGATATTTTTAAAATAACCCTCTGGCTGTGATGCTAGTAGAGATGTAGGGAGATGGCATAAGAATTTCTGGTTTTGTGAGCTAGAAGTTACCTTGGCTGAGCCCTGGAAGCTGAGCATCCATGTTCTCCTGGTCTGTTTAAACATGAAATGCGGTAGTGCTAGTGAAAGCCACTCTGAAGGCTGCTTTTACAACCAGAAGTTATGGGAAAGCCTCTGAAATGCAAATAGTCAGTAGCAGGTATGTGCTAAAAGATAACAAATGTTGTTTGAGCTGCTGGATTGAGGAATCTGAGTGGACTGTATGAAAACGGGTCCTGTGCAGAGACATTGGTGTTGAGGTAGTCAAGCTGCTGATGTGCAGAGAAACCTGAAAAACATTTTTGACTATACTTTATTTTCTATTCATCCTAATTTTGAGAATGCAAAGGAAATTTTGTAGGGATGAGATTTTTGGCAGCAATAATTCAAGCTCAAGGGAAGACTGCCACTTCCAAAATTACGTTCTGCAGTGAAATACCAATGGATGGAAGGGCTGTTCGGTGGTAGAAATCAAACATAAGCCTTCTTTGGTGGCAGGGAGGGCAGGAGAGCAAAAAAGCAGTATTACTGCACTGAAAGAATCTAATTTTGTAGCGACAAGCAGTATGATTTAAGTGAATACTTTTAAGTTTAAAGGTTTAAGTTATATTTAAACATGAAATGGTATTGTTTATTTTCATGATTGTAAAATTTAAATAAGGTTCTCTATCAGGAATGGTAATGAAATACATTTGATTTTTAAACTAATTTTATAAAATAGTGAAAAAAGGTAGCTCTTGTGAGTTAAATACTTGAATATATACAGTAAGCTTTAGCATTATTAAACTAATTCAAAGTGCTGTAAATCCCTTGATTTAAATTACTTCACTGTGCCACGACCTAATGGAAGCAGAAATTAATCTAGAAGATGCAATTAATAAACTACTTATATCCCCTGTGTAATATTTAAAACGAATTATTTTTCTGTCTGTATTTTGATCACTTAATAACTTGCCTCCTTGTCTGCACCCCGCATCTCCATAGAAGTGGGCTCAGGGATCACCAGGAGGCAGGAGGGAGGATGTCCGGCTGCTGCCCACCCCTCCCGGCTGCCTGGGGAGATAGTCAGGGCCAGTTTCGTAAACAAGCTGCAGACCACCATGGCTCTGGCTCTTCAAACTTGTGTAGCAGAAAACTCAGGAGAATGGTGTTCTAAAGGAAAAAATAATCTGCCTATCAATAGGGGAAAATAGGCAGCATTTAACCCATTTAAAAAGAAACAAATTTGAGCAGTACAGGAATTCCTACAGGCAGGTTTTGAGGAAGGTCATCTTCAAGATCTGATATTTCTGCTCTCTTCAATGGCAAGTTCTGATATGTTGTGGAAAATTCAGAGCTGAATTTTCACAAAAGTGAAAAATTCAGAGCTCTCCTGTCCTACTGAGGTCTCCCTGTTCATCTTCCCCTGTCCCGCATCCAAGGTAACTTTTGGTGAGTTACACAAACACCATTTATCTTTGAGAGTTTCCCCAGTGGGACATGATGCTTGTAACAAATATTTGTACAATTAAGCCTTTCTCTAGCTGTGGTCAGTCTCTTTTCTAATGCTTGTTACCTAGTTAACCTAGCACATGAAATCTGCATACCATGGACGTGCTCTTACTGCAGGGAAGACCACTTGAGAAACTTTGAGTGCAGTTGTTAGGGATATATATAATGGGTAAATGGAGTTCTTCTAAGGAGTCGTGGAGCATTGTTTTCTTTCAAAATATATTAGTGGCATGGAAGAAGGCGAGCGTTTCTTATGAAGTTTATTGCAATAGTAAATGTTAGAAACAAGTCAGCAATACTGAGCAGTCCAGATCGTTTTGGAAGCTGCAGGCAGTTGAATAATATATTACAATTTAAGCAATATATTTTCTATAACATTTAGAAGCAGAAAATCTAAACCATTTTCACAGGATGAATGCATCCTGGAAACATGCAGCAGTCAACATGATTAACCATTGGAAAACAGCTCTGTGTTCAGTCCCGAGGTAAGATGCCTAAGGGTCCTTTGACAAAGATTCGTAAGGGAGTATTAACAAGGAACCCAAAGGTGCTGGGGTATGGAGCACAGGCAGTACCGGGGACCTGCTGGTTTCTGATGTGAATGCTCTTAAAAGAGTTAACACAGGAAAGCTGGAAAGACTTTAAAAAAAAAAGTTACAAAAATTATTAGAGGCTGCTTTACGGTATTTATTCAAGAACCCTTCTTTCCTCATCTAATTGGTAAATAAATCGTAGTGCATAAAAGTAATGGGAGGTTTCATCATTTTAAAGAGATGTTTACGTATCTGGTGGCATCGCTGACAGGCAGCTAATACAGCTAGGTAGGCCTGGTAATGGTTTGCTACAGGCTGAGTAAATATCATAAACACTTAAGGATGGGAAACCCTCAGGAACAGTAAACATGACTAGCTAATACCAATAAGTAAAGATTTCACTGTTGGATGCAAAATTGCAGAAATGTGTATTTAATCTGTACACGCAAACTAATTGCTTCAGCTAGACACATTGTACAGTGATGATGTTGGGATCGGCACTGAACAGTACAATTTCTATTAAGGAATGCTTTTCCTGTAGTAGGTGGTCAGGGAGCCAATGCTACGTAAAGTCACTGATGTCATCCCAGGGCTGCCGATGGGGGGGACAGGTGGGACCAGAGATCTGAGACCGATGTACGAGGTGGCCGCATCCATCCTTGCATGCCACTGCTGCTGTGGTGTGGAACCGCAGAGGTTCATTTTATGGCATGTTGTTGAGTCCCGTAAGGAAAGTCTTTTAGTCTGGCCATCAACTTCCCAGAGACTGCTATGCTTGAAGAATCTCTTCAGTCTGTTATTTTAAATTATGTATGCCCCAAAGCAGGTATAAATGAATGCTCCTAGCGTGCCCATTGGATAGGGAGATGGACAGCTCATAAATTCAGATGTTGCTCTGTTTCATGTTCAGTGAAATAGACTTTGATGGTTGTAATGTAGCAGCACAAAGGCATTTTGAGTTTTGTGAATACAAGAAGGAATATTAATTCAGTTCAGCTTTATCCCTGGAAAGTCCAATGAAAAAAATGAGGAAGAGCCTTTCACATATTTTGTTACATTGTTTTCCTACCTTGGTAAAAGCTGCTTCTCTTCAGCTTTAATAAAAGATGTAGTAGCTGAAAGGAAGCTTTTCCCATGTGAAGGAAAAGGGTGAGAAATTGCAAAATGAGTTTACAAGATCGTCAACAGAAATATTTCATGGGGCTTACAGAGGATCCCATTGTATGAAAGTGGGAGAACTACAGATATAAACTAAGCCCCTACATGAGGCGATAGTTTTTTTGAAGTGGCATACCAATAAAATTGTTTTTTTTCCTCCCAGCTCTTTTGCGTTTTTGAAGAGGGCATGGAGAAAGCCCATCAAAAGAGTTCATAAAGGTTAAGACCTTTATGATTGTCAGTGACTTTGAGGTTCTTAGGTAAAGGCATTAAATAAGTGGAGTATACAGTGACTATATCATGGGCAGTACGTTGTTCTGTCACACCTTACAAAGTTAAAAATGTCATGAGTTCAAAACGTGTTTCCTCATATTTATGCACAACATACAACAGCACAATTGCTGAGCTAAATAAACAGGACATTTTCAATTATAAGGTGCCGTTACCTTTGTGTGTTCTTGTCATTTATGAAATCAGCGGGTGGTTAATTAAATTGCTCCTTTGGACTCTTCTGAAGACTGTGTATTAATTATATTTTAGTGGTGGTGTGCACATTTCTCAATTTTTTAATGAGGGTAAAAGTTGTTTACCTCTTCCTTCAGAAATACGTATTTTTTTTCTTGAGGTTAGTATAATATGGGGTTTTGTGGTGGGTTTTTCTTTCTTTCCCATAAAATCTCATTATTCAGCTGCTCATTGCAATCATGTGGCACGCTGAGTTGAAATCAAATCTTAAAATCTTAATTTTCCTGCTGCAAAGCACTGCTAAAACTGTGGAGTCAGTGCATTAAACCCCATGTTGATGGAGGGAATGGGTTCATCACAGAGAAGAGAATATGCATCCTTCAGCCATTAAGGTCTTTTGAAGACAAGGCTCCTGAAGGCAATTTTGGGGCTCAAACCCAGAATTTCAGTTCAGCCCGTTGGCTGAGCAGGCAGATCCTGGCTGTCCTCTTCTGCCTTCATCGGTAGTGAGAGCATTGCTGGTGTTTGGGGGTTCAGAGGGAACCTTGCAGTGGCAGGGCTGGCCTGGGGAGCAACTTGCGTGCGGTGGGGCGAGGGCTCTGCTTTTACCCCCTTCCTTTGCTGTGTGGCGTTTCACCATGCCGTTTCACAGTACAGCTAAGATCCCCGTGTTAAAAATCTTGCTATCTTAGCAAATGCCATTTCCAGCCATGACTTTCTTTTTATTTTAATTAATGACATTTGCGTGCTAAAGGAAGTCCATGCAGGTGTAGTATTTGTGTGTTGACAGAGGAACACTGTAGCCAGGATTGGTTTATATTGTTCTCCAGATGAAATGGTCTATTACAGGCAAATGCTCAAACCCAAAGAAAATGCCCCTAGCCTAGCATAAATATAGAATCATAGAATCATTAAGGTTGGAAAAGACCTCTAAGATGATCGAGTCCAACCGTCAACCCAACACACCATGCCCACTAAACCATGTCCCTAAGGGCCTCATCCACACGTCTTTTAAATACTTCCAGGGATGGGGACTCAACCACTTCCCTGGGCAGCCTGTTCCAAGGCCTGACCACTCTTTCAGTAAAGAAATTTTTCCTAATGTCCAATCTAAACATCCCTTGGTGCAACGTGAGGCCATTTCCTCTCGTCTTATCGCTGGTTACTTGGGAGAAGAGACCAACCCCCACCTCGCTACAACCTCCTTTCAGGTAGTTGTAGAGCGCGATGAGGTCTCCCCTCAGCCTCCTCTTCTCCAGGCTAAACAGTCCCAGTTCCCTCAGCCGCTCCTCATAAGACTTGTGCTCCAGGCCCTTCACCAGCTTCGTTGCCCTTCTCTGGACACGCTCCAACACCTCCATGTCCTTCTTGTAGTGAGGAGCCCAAAACTGAACACAGTATCATCAACATCGTCATTTTAGTGCCGTTGGAAATGTCTCTAGCAGAGGTCAAAAGTTTTCATAGTGCTCTCTAGGTCTTTGAAATACCATCACAGGTTTTATCTCATGGGAAGGAGCAAAATGGGCCTCGCTTCTGATCAGACAATTTATTTAACTGGTCTGGTGGCCTCACCAGGGGTGATGTCTCGTCTAGGCCATGCAGCTCTCCAATGAACCAGAAGGACATCAGTCCTCTTCATTACGCTGTTTATCTAAGCCCGTTTGTTTAAGACCATGCCAAGCCAAGAAGAGTCAAGAAAAACAGTTTTGGTACTTTTTCAGATGAGCAATTTACTTTGCAATCATGTTTTCTTAGGTGGAGGGATGGTATAAAGACCACCCTGAAGTCTTCTGAAGCATCCACTGAGACCTCAAACTGAACCCTTCGCTGCTGGAGCATACTTGTCTACTGCTGATTTATGGTGGTGTTTGCAGGTTTAGGGATTTTTTCATCCACTTCATGGAACTAAGTAAATGAAGGGAGAGGATGGTGTCTTGAGAGATGTGGTGGTTATCGCATTTAGCTGACTGCAGACTCTCCTGCCTGTCATTTGTATTATGATCAGTATAATGAAAAAATAATACTTAAGTATTTCATTTGAAAGTGGAGTTATTGAAGTCCAATATACTGGATTTTATAAAAGCTGCCATGGAAGATAGTGGTTTGTAGTTTGTGAGTCTTCAAATATGCAGTATATCTAGTATTTAAAAAGCCAGGAGGTTGGTTAATTTGAAAGAAAAACAGAATACTTTTTTTTTTCTTTTTTCTTCTCTTCCTTCTTCCTTTTTTTAATTGACAAAAGCAGAGTAATTTCAGGATGTAAACTGACTTTCTGCACTGAATTGCAGAAAAGTATTAAGATACTGAATTATAAAACTAAACAGAAATTGAGACTTTTTCAGAAAGTAAGCAGTTTTGAGAACAGTTTCAACATTTCATTTTAATTTTCTTTTTTAAAACGCAGAATTTTCTTAAATAGAGGAGGGGAGGAAAGAAAAATAACGTTATATAATCCAATTTGTTGTTTTTCTTGCAAACACTGTGTTGCTTTACATAATATTCGTAGCATATAGCACATGGAGAGCATGACAGAGACTTGAAATGTCCTGTATGTGTTGTAAAGCCATTCTATACGTGGAGTTATTGTAAGTATTCCTGTGTGTGCGATACCTGCACATGCTCGCCGGGTGTGCTTACAAAACTGTGATGCGCTAGATGTAGTAGCGCCGCTTCATTATGCATTCATGAGAAATTGCTGGCGACGTTTTAGCCTTGGTTAATTTTAATATTAGGTTTGGGATTTGAAAAGGACACGGTGTAAGAGAGCACCTGCAGATCTTCTACGCTTCTGCTCCGGTTAATATTTACTGAGCCACAGCTATTAGGGCTTCACTCGTATTCATGCAAGGTTAGGTGATTAGATGAATTTACTGCTGTAAGTAAATCAAACCCCGAGAGCTGCTTAGTGATTATAGGAGGGGCTGGTCCTGTTTTAATTACCCACTGGTGAATTAATTTGTGTATACCGGCATGCTGACAACCTTTTTGCTTGAAGTTCCCTGTTGTCATGTGATATCCCCTCCTCCAGGAGAACAACAGTATATTCTTCTTTTCCTTTATGTTGGGCAGGTATGCTGTGCTCCCTCCTCGCCTCCGCTGGGATGGAAGGGTAAGAAATGTGAACTAAAAAGGTGATGAAGGGAAAGGGCTGTTGTGCTCCGTGTTGCAGGTTTTGTAACAGATCCTCGGTGCCAGCTGCCGAGGAATCGTACCTGGGTGTTTCCGGGGCTCCGCTCGGCATTTTAAAGATGCTCTTTTTCAGAGGCTGGGCGCCGAGTGCTTAATTGCAGGTTAGACCCTGTGACAAGAATTACAAACAAGAAACGAAGGGAATGCTTTCTACTCAGCTTGTTTCAAATGCATAGGCTATTCTAACCCAAAGTGCAAAGTGAGTCTCTCTTGAATTAGCTGGTTTGTGCTTTTTGGGTTTGTTTTTTTTTTTTTTGGCATTTCTCTTTCTGAGGGTTCTTCCTAAATTATATGGTTCTCTGATATGTTGTATTTAACAGGTTGATGCTTTGTAAAATGTTGTGGTCAGGATTCACTTGCGTGAATACGAAGGCTCTTTCTGGTGATTTGCACGTATGTATATGAATTTTTAAAGATTAAAAAATTTTAGCTTTGCTCAGTTGTAAAATTCAAGTTTAAAAACACATTAATTACATGAGATTTCTGAAATCTTTGTAGTCAGAAGGTGAGAAAGAAGGAGAAGTGAAATAAAATGAAATATTTGTGCTGATATAAGCAGAGGTCAGTGTACGTTCTGGCTGAAATTAAACCAATGTCCTCCTTTCTCACGGCTATTTGTATTATTTATAAATGCATGAGATGTGTATCGAGAGGGTGGCTGGGAAATAAGCTCTTAAATGTGAAAGCTCTTTGGTCTCCTAGGATACGTATGTAGTAGTTGTACAGTTATCCATAAGGTTTTCCAATAGGCATCCTAGAAACCCTGGTAAACTTCCAGGTAGCCTTTATAACCACCTTGCAAAAAAGGCTCTCATTTCACTGGGCATTGTGCAGTGCATGTAAACTTTAAGTAACACAAGTCCTCTGGTTAAGACTTTTTAAAAACAAAAAGGGATGATATACTTCTGAAAAACAGCATGAGAAACAGATGATGATTCATGCATTTGTTCCTTCTTTTTACTAAATCTGTTTGCTTTCAGGACTTCTTGGTAGAAAAATAAAAGTTAAGAGCTCTAGTGTA
Organism: Calonectris borealis; assembly: GCF_964195595.1. Lineage (NCBI taxonomy): Eukaryota > Metazoa > Chordata > Aves > Procellariiformes > Procellariidae > Calonectris > Calonectris borealis. Next base: position 197,683,045 of record NC_134312.1, read on the forward strand.
GGTATTTTGAAATAACTGTACTTAATGTTTTCAAGTGGAAATGTTTGTCCCAGACGAATAATTCCTGCTTTTTCCAGGATTTGGGGAGGGGAAGAAAGGAGAGAGAAAAATGGGAGAGCAAGTGAGGCCTCAGGTGTGGCTGTTAGGAGGTTTTTTAATTGAAGATCTGAAATTGTTGGTGAGGTTCAACGGTTTTGTTTGTGTATTTTCTCACCCTAAGCATGCTGTCTACCAATGTTTACAATAATTATTTGGGACAAAGTTTTATAGCTAGTTCACCGCATGCTTTGACCTCCAGTTTGCAGCTAAAAGGAGCCAAAGCGTCCCCTCAGTTGCATTCACAAGTCAGGAGGGCAGTGGAAAACGTGGGTATCCAGCCAGCTGGAGCCCCAGCAGATGAGCTGTTCTCCAAATCCAGCATCCAAAAAAAAAAAAATCCATCTTCTATTGCATATAGGAAAAGGTGCAGTGATTTATTTTCATTTACTTAGTGAAAAAAACCAAGACTCTTTGTAAACCCTTTTAGCTTTAAATTTATTTCCATTTAGTAGTAGTGATTGGCTGAAGCTAAAGCAACACAACATGCTTCAAAAACAAAATAAATATCAGTTCAGAATTTAACCTTATTGAAACTCCCAGTTAAACTGGTTTGTATGGACAAGCAGTAAATCCGAGTTCATATATTTCCCATTCTGAAGTTCATGAAGGGAAATGTATGCAAATCACTCCTTTTAGCCAAAGTATGTTATATCATCGCAGTAGCTTTCTAGTGTAACTTCTCAGTTCTTTTGAACTGAGAAAAAAAGGTTTTGCCTTTTCCATCTTAAAATTGTTCAGCTAGGATGAACAGGCCTCTCTCCTTTTCCCTATATGTTTTCTTTACATTCACTCAATATATGGAGGCAGACTATTACCTGGGGTTTTATTTATTGTTTCTCTGTTCTCATCCCATATGACTGATAATAAGAGACAGTGTTGCTTGTAGTTAGGTCTACTGCTTTTGAAGTAAGATGTCTCCTTTGAATGAAAACCTCATCATGTTCTTGACTGCACTTCTGGTTTTCAGACTGCACACCAAAAGGACAGGATGAGGGCTTTTAATTACCCTGTTTGCCCACCTCTTGGTTTGCTAAATTGGAATGATTAGCTTTTTAACTTTCAAAACCAGTGAAAATCAAGCTGTTTTTTATTGCAATATTAAACAGTCTTTACAGAAATGTGAAATGTTTTTCTGACCCAACTGTCTGTGTCTAGCTGGAAACTAATAACCATAGAGCAGACTAATTTCTTGTGTGGATTCCCTTATACTTCTCTGTATTACAAGCTTAATGCAGAAGGGACCCTTCTTAGGATAAAGTGTGCACTCATTTCCTAGGTATTTCTTAGCTTTTTACCAACTCTGCCAGGTGAAGATAACTTGTGGCATAGTCTCTTTGACCCAGTAGACCCTGCTCCTGTGAGCCGCTGGACTGCTCTGAGCTTGACAGTAAGTTTGAGTCATTTCTTACAAGATCTGGATTTTATGAACTGGCAGTTTGCAGGTGAACTTCTGACTAACTCCTTGAATCCCCATTGTTGCTGATAGGAGCAGAGAGAAGCTTGGAAGTATGTTGTTTCCAAACACTCCATCGCATGTTAGTGCCATTGCATTAAGTTAACCTGGCTTTGTCAACACAGCTGCTGCTGCTGCTTCTGCTGTACAAAGGGTAGGCAGGTGTCTACAGCAGCACTGGACCTTGTGTAGGATTTCTGGGGTCTCATTGTCTTGGTACACAGCACTTTTTATGAAAAGAGATATATCTCATGGGAATGTGAGTCTTATCTCACAGAGACAGCATTATCTTTTGGGTTCATTTGTACAGCTCCCAGTGCAGTAGCAGCGTTGCCTGTGATGGTTCCTGGCTCTTGGACAATATAGCAATTAAAAAAAAAAAAGGTTTATAAAGTTTAAAAAACGTTTCATCTAAGTATCTGGCATAAAACATGTGAAAGTGTTTAGCATGGGTTAGGAGTACAAAAAAAAGTATGGAAATAAATGAGAGTTTGAATGTTTTATGTCTGTGAACCTAACCTAACTTGTTGAGAAGTGCTTGGTTTGGGAAAATGAGCATTGTGGTTAGGGAGTGCAAAGAAGATGGGCACTCCTGAGGCTGAACTGTCTGCCTCTTAAAGACCTTTTTCCAAAAGCAATGCTAATGAAGTAATATCCTTCAAAGCAAGACTGGTATTTTAAGAGCTAGCTCTTAAGGGTTGAATACATAGAATAAATGAGGAAGTGAAAATTGTATCATCCCCCACAGAATCTCAAATGCAAAATTTCAGCGTGCTGAGAAGAGATTGGACAGGGAGGAGGAGGAGGAGGAGAAGGTTGGCTTCTTCCCAATGTAGCATGCTTCTGTCAGCCTCTATTGCTGGAGCCATTTTGACCACGGATACAGAAAAGTGGTGCCTGAAGTTAGGGATCTGAACGTCCTACCTGGTGGGGCTCTTTAGCGCATCGCTCCTTTCCCACTCTCTTCCCAAAATGTGGTGAACCAGAATTCCCTACTGATGTGAGTAAATGTCTTCTGTATGTTTTGCAAATTCATGATTAAGTATCTGAGAACTGAAATGCATTTTTCTTTCGTAATTCTAGGCCTTCGGTTTTTTAACAACTTGGCTTTGTTTGCTAGACAAGCGTAGCAGTTGGAGCCATGATGCCTCCCCACTCCACCAAATTTCTCCTGACCCTTTTCCCTTTTTCCTTGTAGGACAAGTACCCTTCTCTGAGCTCTTAACCCTCTTGTGCTTTTATTGGACAATTTTATTCTAGTTTATTTCTTTATTTATAGTTATATAAATAAACTTATATATATAAATAAAGTTATATAATAAAATATACACAGTTTTTATATATTATATAAATATATATGTTCTATATAATTTCTGCATATGGCTACCAGTTTGGTGTTTTACATAGGCGCTACCACTTGTCTTTAGTGTCAATTTTTTTCTTTTATTTTATTTTAATTTGTACTACTGATTTAGAAGGTAATGATTTTCATTTGTCTGCCTTTGTTTAGGAATCTTATTTTTTTTGAACAAAGAGAACGAGACAACCAAGGAAAGTGGACAGAAAAGCTGTAACAGCAGTTCGGTGCTCACTCCTCCACATTATTCACTCTGCAAGGGGGAGGTAGAAGGTTGCTGCTTAATATTTAGCCCCTGTCACTCATTTGAGAATACATACCAGGACCTGCTGGCTTACTGTGTGTTACTATGCATCTTTGCTAACATTTTCACTTGAATCTTAAAGGACTCTTTTTCACAGTGCTCCTACTGAAGTAGTTGCTTTCTAAGAGCACTAACAGGATTCAGGGGACACACTGCAGCAGCCGAACTTTGCACCTCAGGCAGATAAATAACTGCACTGTAAAAGCCTTCATATCTGATATGTGCTGAAATGCTATTTTTTTTATTTTTTATATATATGTGTATATATATATGCACACACGTATGTATATATTTAACATGCAGTCAGCCAAGCTAATAGGGAAAGTAATTGAAATAAACAGCTGTCAAACATGCGTAGGGGATAAATGTTTTAGGAAAAATTTTTGGAGGGGTTTTGTTGGTTTTTTTAATTCAAGAAATGTTGTCTCCACCCTTTCTTGGTGGCTGTGGAATTACAAGGGCTGAAGTGGAGAATATATGATTCCTACAGCTGGACTAAAAACAAATGCAGTGTTGTCTTTGTTTCCATATTCTTTGTCTCTGTCAAATCTGTATAACCAGACTTGACTTTACATAGTCAACTCAATGTCCGCTTCCCTCTCTGAATTCTGTCTGGAGGCCCCGCATCAAGTACTAGTCTACTGTGTATGTAAAGACCTGTTTACATACAAAATATTTAAATGTTTTTTATTTAAGGTACTATTTGTATATTTAAGACTACAGCTTCTAGATCTAACATGTTTTGTTATGTAAATTCTGATGATGCGTGGAGCCATTTGTTTTCAGTATCTGTGTACAGAGTACATCTATCTGAGATACGGTACATGTACATACAGAGAGCATAAGCAGAAGATCTCAATGTAAAGTTTTTATTTTCTGGCAAGCATCCTACAAAGTAATATGGGGGTATTTTGTAAATATGTAAGAGCATGAGGACAGGTTGCCTTCTGCCTTTCCTGTGTGTTCAAAGCTGGGTCGGGCAGCTGGCTCTGAAAATAACCTTTTTACGCGGATCAGAAGGAAATTTCTCCCTGGAAATTAGGTGGAAATTAAGTTATGTACAGCAGCAAAGCGAAATGTCTTCAGCAGAGTTAATAAGAAGAGGCACGGTCATCACCCTAAAGCGTTAAGAATCAAAGAACTTGCCTTTATTGTGGAGTTAATTCAAGTGACAGCTAGCGACGGCATCTTAACGTCCTTCCCAGGCACAGGTAGGTACTGCTGAGGCATGGCAGTGCTTTCAGGACGAGTCACCTGCTTGCCAAGGGGTGGCCGGAGCCAGGACAGCTTTCTGCTGCTCCTTGGTCGCACTGGGCTGCTGACCAAGCCGGGTGGTTTCGCAGGTGAACCAGTCACTCTGCATGCAGTACCCCCGCGCACGAGCAAGTCACGCCTCCTGGCTAATTTGGCCTGAGTGTAGGTAGCCCGAGTTAAACACTGTTTTGACTGTGGGCTTAAGAAGGCTTTTATTTTCTTTTTTGGAGAGTCCTGATGTGGTGATATTTGGTTTCTTTCATTAGAGAGAAAATAAGCAGTCTCTAGGCAGGGCAGACCGGTTTAGGGGTTTGCCTTAGCTCTTCAAGTGATGCTCCTGAGCTGCTGGGGTGCTGTTTGGCAGGTTGAGGCTGGAGGCTGAAGCCGCAAACCTTCTGTCTAGACCATCTTCTGCACTCTTTCTCCTGTACTTTCAGGTTTCATCCTCTGGCCGTGGGTTGTCATGGGTTTCTCGCAGCCGATGGGCACTTGCTCCCGCGGGGGACTCTGCCTGCTCTACTGCAGAGCAAGGGCAGCGTGTGGCTTATCATTTATCCGAGCCGTCTCTAAAGCATGTCCTCTTGGCTCTGCCTCGCACAGATCTTAGAAATCCTTGTTTTGAGAGAGAGTGTTCTTTTTTGTTAGCTTAATAGGGGGTAGCTTCATTTTTTTCATGATGTGGCTCAGCTAAAGAACTGCTTAGTAACAGCATAGTTTACCTTTCAAAATAGCTTTCCACCATCACTCGGGTTGTGGTTGATGGGGGAAACCAGCTGTAACATGTTAGGCAAGGTGGCATATGCCCGAAGGAAGAGATGGGGCTAGTGTTTCTACCTGAAAATAGTCCTGCAATTTAACTACCCAGAAAGTTCTTTTATCCTTCTTTCTACCCCTCCACCCCCAGCTTCTCTCTGTCATCAAAGCCATTTTGTGATTAATCAACTGTTGTCTCCCTGAATTTTCTCCATGCACATCCATAGGGATGGGGGCTGGTTATACAGAAGAGCAGAAAAAGGGAAAGTAGCTCACCGCTTCCTTCTTTATTTTCTTTGAATCACTTCAGCTCCTTAAAATTTGAATTAATCAAATCAAATTCTCTCTGTGCATACCCAGGAACCAGCTACGTTTAATCTAGTTAAGTGTGTTCTGTTCATCCACAAAAGTCCCCGTTTCAGGGCAAAGTGCGCAGGGGAGGGCTTTCCAGAAGGTTTAGCATCTTGATGGACAGCTTTCTGCCTTCATCTCTCCAGACAGAAAGGGTGGCACATATGGCAAGGGCTGGTGGACAGATTGCACTGCAGAAAATAACCATGGCGGATAAGCAAATGTTTTACTCTTTCTTGCCTTTCTCCTCTGCTCCATCAGTGAGAAGAAAGCCTCACTAATTGTCTCCTTGTCGTGGATTTTTTGACTGTTGGGGTACTTTTTTTGCTCCCACTGAATGTAAAAGCCCACCTGTTACAGCAGCAGTAATGAGATACTGCTTTCGTTATGCTCTTTGCGCTAGGAAGGAAATTTGTCTTTGGCTTTACCGGCAGGTAAGTGTGGGTTATTTTCATTTTCATTTCCCTTTGCTTCTTTTTATTTATTTTTTTCACTGCTGCAAAATCCCAGAAGGGATTTAGGAGCTTGAAGGAGGTTTTGTGGAGAATTGTTTTATACGCTCAGGCCTAAAAGTTGCAAACCTGCTCGGTTGTTGGGAGACCTGGCAGCTCCTCGAGCCCCCAGGCACTTGTCCCGCATTTGGGGGTTCCTGCGGTGGGGTGGCTTCTGACACCAAGCAGGGTTAGCCCCCAGAAACAGGCTTTTCTCTTTCCACTTAGCAGAAAATTGAATGTATCCACAGAAAATGGATCTTCTTGCAAATTGTACAGGCGGCCATCGCCTCTCTTGTGAAACAGGATGGCAGAGAAGGGGAAATACTTGTGAGCGAGACTTTGAGTGAGGTGGGCAGCAGTGGCTGCCATGCCTGCGGAGGAGGGGGTGCAAGTTCAAGTCCTTTCTTGTCCGGGGGGTTCAGGCTTCCTGCAGGCCAGGAGGGCAGCCCGGCCATCTGAACCTGGGTGACTCTCATCCAGCTTGGCTTGTGCGTTTTACCTCTTCCTTTTTCAGCGCTCCTGTTGTTCAGTAAGAATATGCAAAGTTTAATTTGTAGATGCATAGATCCATCTTCGTTAAAGATTCATGCTCTTGTCTCCTTTTCTTCTATTCTGAGATGATTTATCAGTTTTAGCTCTGTATTTGCTATAAAGAATGGATATTTCGTTGCAGAGACCTCTGTAGGGTCACAGTCCTCACCTTCCCTGTCTCGTTCAAGACCAATTTGACTAAAGTAAAGCTATTTTAATCTCCTGGTCCCAAAATAGAAGCCATTCTGTTTGTGCTATAGAAAATGGCTGCAGGATGATCTTTGCATGTTTGAGCAAAACCTTCTGCCACTTGTTCTATCTCCGGGCACCGCATCCTTCTCTTTCCTCCCGTCATCCCCTCGTGTTGAGCATCCCTGGGTTTGAGGTGCTGGTTTTGGGAGGTGGGCATCATCCATCTTCTTTCCTAAGGTTGGATGGTCTTGTGCTTTCCCTTGGTTTCCCCCTTCTTTACATCTTTTCCTTCCCGGGTGCAATGGTTGCTCCGACCCCTAAACCTCCGCAGGCAGCCGCGGGGCAGAGAGGGCAGCGCAGGCGTTCCTCCTGCCGGTTCCCCCGCCTGGCAGTGTGTCACACGCGCGCCATTGTACAGCGGGGGCCCTTAATGTCGCGGCGGTAATTAAAGCCTGTAGCCCCCCGTTGCCACGGAAACGCAGCACTCCACAAATACCGAACACAAGTTACAGTCCTATTAATTTTCCCAACTGCTCCTTATTCACCAGATTTAAGCAGGGTTTCATTTTGCAGCCTGGGAAAATGCTATACTCCAGAAATACCCAGCAAGGGGAGCGCGTGTGCACGTCTTTTTTAGGATATTGCACGTAGAAACCCACACTCCTGAGCTGGGGAAGGACAAGCATCACCTGCGACCCACTACCTTTGCAGTGATGATGCCACATCAACATCTGGTACAGGGCTGACACCTTTGCTCTGTGGGCATTGCTTTGATGGAGCAAAAAGACAAGTAGAGAGGCAAAGAAATAATCAGTGGAGAGATGGTTTTACTGCAAGCCCAGCCTTGCCTGGTTGTGGTTCAGTGGAACAAAGTCACCATTCAGGCACAATTTTATTTCGTTTGAATATAAAAATTTCAGTCATTCTGCTGAACAACTTAAAAAAACATGGAAAAGGATTGCTCATTGGTACAAAAAATCGGTGTATTGGATAATTGGCATGTGGTGACAGTGTGGCTGCAGCATTAGCAGAAATCTGTCTCAGTCTAGTTGCTGTGCTCTGCCCGTCTCTTGTAGCTTTTTTTCCTGACTTTGAGCTGCCAGGTGCCATCTTTTGACAACACTTTCAGCTGTTTGCATTTTCAGAAGAGGAAGAGTCTAACAGGATTACTGTCTCATAAACTTGGACTAGAATCGAATTGGGGTTTGGTGTTTGAAGACAGTTGCAACCCTCAGATATTGGTATAATTAACATGGATATTGTAAAGTCAATACAAGTTGCTAGTTCTGCTTCACTTGTTTGCTGTATGGCTTTAATATTAAAGCGGAGATTGTATCTGATGAGCTAGGTCACGCTTATTGGAAGATGTGGAATAACACTTTTTCCCTCTAGTGCTGTGTGCCAGCTATTTATTCTCATCATGTTTTTTATTACCGTTTCTGCTATCTTTTATTCTTCCACTTGAGCTAGGGTCTGCTTTGAAAACAGTTATGAATCATCAGCCTGATGCTGTAATTCCTGTGAAGGAGACTGGACTGAGAGCTAAGAACTAATTTTTAATTTGTTATGATGTGGTTTTAAGCAATGGAGGTAACCACTGTCTCCTTTCCCTCTCCTGGGGCTTTTGTTGATCCTCTCCTGGCTGGTAAGAGATCCTGTTGACAGCCCTGACGTTTGAACAAGGCACGGGAATTTGGGTACCCTGAGATCTTTCCTAGCTGGCTTGGGCGCTCAGGTGCCATGGCCAGGGAGAACAGACTTCAGAAATCCTGTGACATTTTAAAATTAAGCCAACCTTTCCTGAAATCCAGAGTGATGACCGTACTGTGTTCAGAGTTATTGTTCGATATATGTTACCTGTTGCCTTCCAAGTACAAATCTGAATGACCAGGAAGGGACTGCCTGAGTTTAGGATCATATGAAACCTTCATTGGATACAGGGACACCGGAGTCCAGCAAAGGAACAGGGGTGTCATTTATCAAAGGGTGTTCTTTTGACCTTTGCTTTTGGTGGAGGAAATTGCATAGGGTAGTAAACAAAACAGGAAATTGTGGTATATTAAAGATAATTTTTAGAGAGATTGGTTGCTAAGATGGGTATTTTCCTTAGTTGTTTGCTTCTGGGATATAGTCAGATTTTTCTGTAAAATTTTGTACAGTTAATGGGCTCTAAATCTCCAGGATTTTAATAAGATAATTTAGAAATAGATTACTTAAATCTCTGAGAGCATGCATTGCAAAATACGTATTTCCATTAACTTCAAACTGAAGCTAGTGTTAATTATTTGTGACTTACGTAAAAAAAAAGACAACCATAGTAAAATGGCTAAGTTATTGCTACAATTCCGGTTTCCTTGTGGTTTGTTTTGTTTTTTTTTTTGTAGTGCCCATTCAGACAGAAGGAATAAACATGGCGAAATCTGATGTAGGTATAAATCCTGGCATCTTATGCTTTTGTAAAAATGTGTCAAGCTTCTCCAAAGAATGTTAGTTGAATCAATAAGTCAGAACTAGAGCAGGCCTTTGGGTAAGGCTGTCTTTTTCAGTCTAAAATCGCTTTCATGCACACTCCACTTAAAAAAAAAAAAAATAAAAATTTGCACAGTTGGATGTCCAGTCTTGCCCAGTTCCCAAGTGGATTGTGATTTAAAACTGAAAGCAGGGCACCACCTGCACTGTTCAGCTGTTGTAATGAAGTCCCGTGAGAATTATTTCCTAGGGACTTCTATGACTTGAATAACAGGCCTGGCTGGCTCTTTTACCCTCTTTATATTTTTTATAATTCTGACTATTTTTCCTGTTTGCAGCTTTCTTGAGCTGATATCGTCCTGTGGAGCTGACGATCTGCAGTGATAAGAGATACAGCAAATAATACAAGGGATGCGTAAAGAGGGTTGAGGTAGGGTATTATAAATGGCAGTGCTCCAGTATTGTGGATTTCAGGGATATAGTGCTTTACATCGGTGAAATTTAGACCCTGCCTGCCATCCCAATTGTTGCTCAGACCATAAATATTGTGTTTGTGGACTTTGGAAATTAGTTGATATTTTGCCCTGGGAATAGCCTGTAAAAAGTCTTGGAATTGATGATTAGGCAGCTGTGGTATATAATCAATACAAATCCTGGTGACTGATTCCTCAGGCATGGGACAGGCTTGCCCCAAATGCAGCACCGCAGTGAAGGAAGCAGGCAGCAGTGCGAAAGTGAAGAAATCTCGGTGGGGATTTTTTGG